>NC_034599.1:61416994-61429607 GCF_900095145.1 Mus pahari | reverse complement strand
GAGTGCTGGGATTAAAGGCGTGCGCAACCACACCCGGCTATTACACATCTTACACAACAAATTACAACCTGAAAGTCAGCACAAGGTAGCTATAATTTAATACAAAGTGATGAGAGATTCTTCAGTATTAAAAGTAATTATTTCAGAGGTTATTCTCAACTATAAAAGTATAATTTTCCACCAGGCAGTGGTGGCACACACCTTTAATCCCAGCACTTTGGAGGCAGAGGCAGGCAGATTTTTGAGTTCGAGGCCAGCCTGGTCTACAGAGTGAGTTCCAGGACAGCCAGGGCTATACAGAGAAACCCTGTTTCAAAACAAACAAACAAAAAAAATAGCAGAAACATATTGGGGAGTAATACAGAAATAATAAAAATAAATTAACAGCCTTTGCCTTTTATGGAGTTTTTCTTCAACTATAATATGACAGGGGTATTTTGGTATAAATATAGTAATCAAGAAACTAAATTAGAATTTTAAGGACAAGAAACTTGGACTAGTGATGTGCCTCAGATGGTAGGAGTATTTGTCTAACATGCACAAAACCCTGGGTTCAATCTTCAGTTTGTATACAACTTAGTGTGGTAGCATATACTATAATCCCAGCAATTAGAAGGTAGAGAGAGGAGTTCAAGGTCATCCCTGGCCTTTTAGGGAGTTCTAGGGTAGCCTAGGATACATGAGACCCTGTGTCAAAAACAAAAACAGATAAAAAAAAACTTTACTTTAAATATTAAATTCACTATCTATAAAATTAACATTGATGTCAAGTATTAACTTATAGGAAAATTAAAGAAAGAATAAGTGTACAGTTACTTAGCACAATTCAAAATAGTATGTATGTATGACATACCAGAGGGAGTTAACATGTACTTGCTATGGTGGTCTGAACAGTACATGAATGAGAGGCACAGAGAGGAGAGGCACTCTCTCTCACACTAAGGAGGAGGACACTGATGAAGAAGCAAGTCTAGATCTGTCCTTTCACACTAGGGCTCTTTCTTTTCTGTAAGGCTAGGGATTGAACATAGAGCCACTTGCATATGCTACGCAAGTGCTCTACTATCACCATGCTTTATTCTCAGCAATCAAAGAGGATTCCAGCTTCAGAAAAGCACTGTTTACCCAATAATCCATGGCACATAGAGGGAGCAATAGGCTTCCCACCAATCAATTACAAGCCAGTAGTAGAGAAACAAAGATTAAGAAGAAAGGAAGAAAGACTCTAGGAGTGTAAGTTTGAGTTCAGTTTCTACTAAAGAGAGAAATAGAAGCAACATTTAGTGTGCATCTATGGAAACAAAATGGCATGATTCTATCCATTAATCCTATGCCCACTCTAGTCAGACACTCAAGGAGATAAGAGGTCACTGATTCTCTATGAACATTTTTGAATTTGGAAACTGCAGGAGACATTAAAAACCATAAGAATGTTCTTAATAGCATCTTCTAGAATTATGACTCAAATGAGAGAGCTAATAAACAAGTAGCATCAGTGTGCCTCCACACACATATACACTGGTCATTTTCAAAATGTGAGCAGAAGACTAGTATTTAAAAAAAAAATCACTAGGAAAATTGAAATGCAAACAATAGGCTCTATAGATCTCCTAAATCTAACTTACTGGTGGGCCCTATAGACCTTCTAAATCTAACGTGCTGGGGTATGTACTCCCAGAACTTTCAAAAAACTCCTTTGTGGGAAGACTGTGCACACCAAAACTTGAGATCACTAAGAGCAGAGATGAGCTCCCCTTCTATTGTCTAGTTCAGTAAGAATGATGACGATCTATCTAAGAGGAAGAGAGAGAAAGAGGGGAAGAAAGCCAGTTTGATTCCCTTCCTTCACTTAAGCCACAGTAAAAAGAGCTCAACAGTCTTGCCATGAAGGTCTCCCTAAAGCCTCACCAGTGTATATATAAGTTGCAAAGTAAGCAAAACATAATTTAAATAAGTAAACATTGTATAGAATTCACAAATGTATTACATACAGATGGTAGAAGCACCTTGAAACACATTCTTTTCATTTGAAAAGTAGACCTGTGTGATCATAGAGTAAAAATGAAAGTATAGAGCTGCTGAGATGGCTCACACGTGAACGAGCTTACCACAAAGGCATGATGAGCTGAGTTCAATCGCTACAACCTACACAAGGTAGAGAGAACTAACTCCCCAAGCTGTCCTCTGACCGCCACAAGTATACTGCAACATGTGTATTCTCACGGTTCATAAATCTTAAAAAAATTATGTTCAAAAGGAAAGAACCTCAATAAAAATTATATCAGGCAGATGATTTTTTTTCTTTACACTTCAGTACTTAAAACTCAATTTTGAATTTGCTTTCTGAAAAGAACAAGTCTTTAAAAGCTAAGCCAAGCCACATGTGACGGTGCACACTCACACTCCCCCCTACTCAGAAGCCAAGTATGGTGGTAGTGCACACATATACCTGCCCCTCCACTGATACTTAGAAGTCACGTATGCTGGTACATACTTATACTCTCAAAAAGACAGGTTGTTACTACATGATCCCAGGTTCTTTCTAGCTCTAGAGTACCTGGATTTAACTTGGCACCCTCTGTGTAAGAGAAACAATGTGCTGAGAGAAGCACAGGCATCAGTGTGATAGACATCAAAGGCCAACTGGTCTACCTGAGAAGACTAAGTGGCATCACTCCAGGGGACTCAGATGCAGGCACCGTTTCTGTGTCGGTGACAGGAGTGGTGGCAGTTGTGGTGTCCTCGAGGGAGCTGCTCATAAAGGAAGTTGTGCTGGATGCTGATGGGCTGGTGGTCACTGGTGTCTGTGCCTGCTGTGCTTGGTCACTTTCTTCAGTTTGTTGATCAATCTCTGTATAACAAAGGTTAAGAAAATAGTAAGGATTGGCTGTTTTAAAAAAGCAACAGTCAAAAATGGAAAAGTTTAATTTTAAGTTTCTAAAGGTAGGTTTGGTTAAGTACACCTGTAGTCCCAGCAGGCTGACGCAAGAAGATTCTCTTAAACACAAAGATACCCTGGGCTATGTAGCAAGGCCAGCCAAGATTGCATAGTAAAACCTTCCTCAAAACAAACAAACAAACAAACAAACAACGGTTCTAAACACATTTCTGAAGGAATTAAAAAACATTCTCATATTCTCCCCCCCTCTCTCATTATTGTACTTATTGTAGATTCTTGCAATTAGTTCTGATTTTAGAGATTTCTCTTACAAAAATATTAAAAGTGGGATGTGGTGACATCTTCCTCTACCCAAACATGAAAACTATTTGCTGAGCATTTTGATTTTGAGGCTTACCTCCAGTGTTGGTAAAAGCATACAAATACAAGAACAATAAAAACCTTGACAGAAATTTCTTGCTGACTATGACTGAATGGTGTGTCTGCCAAAGTGTAGAGTACGTTTATAATTTTCATTCTCCAGTAAGGGAACAACTAATAAAGTAGTAGTTACTACAAAAACAACTAGAGCTGGGGAGATGGCTCAGTAGTTAAGAGAGCTGTCTTCCAGACACTTGAATTCTCAGCACTCACATGGCAGCTCACAACCATCTGTAACTCTAGTTCCAGGGGATCTAATGTTGCCTCTGGCCTCTGTATGGACCAAGCACACAAGTGATACGCAGACACATAAAATAAACATATTTATAAAAACATAGCTAATTCTATTATAGGTTTACTAAATGGCCACATACCTTAATAATCAACTTATAACATGCCTACTTACACGTACCATGTACCCCTCTCTCCTATATACTATCTAAACTAAGATGGAACAAGAATGAAGGCTAAGGAGAAGCAGAAGATCTATCTAGCCCTTTTTTCCTTTTCTCTTTCCCTTCTTTATTTTTTCTCCTTTCTCATCTATGTGTCCCTTTAGGTAAGGTCTCATGTACCTAAGCCAGGTCTTAAAAATGATTTGATTTATAGGCAAGAATATCCTGGAACTTCTGATTCTCTTGTCTCTCCTTTCCAAATGCTGGGGTTCCAGGCCTATGCCATCTTCCCCAGTATAGCATAAGCTTCTTGAAGGCAAGGGACACCATTTCTAGAGGCATTAGACATTTAACAAAAAGAACCTCACTTTTATTCAAAAACTTATACCATTACCCAAAGTGAGGATAAAGATGAGCAAAGCCAGGGGCTTTTTACACACACACTGTCTATGAAATAGCATATATATATATATATATATATATATATATATATATATATATATATATATATTGAATCAATCTATAAACAGTTGGATACCTTTTGAAGAATGCATTGAATGTCAACTGTTTTTATTTCTTGTCTTTTTTCTAACACAGGGTCTCACCATTTAAGTTTAGCAGTCCTGGAACTCACTATGTACATCAAGCTAACCTTAAGCCCATAGAGATCTCCCTGCCTTTGGCTCCTTAGTGCTGGGATTAAAAGTGTGCACGACCAGACCTGTTTTAATTTCAGCTTTCCAAAAGTTATCAAATTCTAATGTTTATGTAGATTTAAAATAGAAAATTACAGACAATGATTACCAAGGTACAAATAACAAAAAATAACCATTCCTCTTACAAAGGAAAAACAATGTGCAAATTTCTTTGACCAAAAAAAAAAACCATATTTTTACAAATCACTATAGAATTACATTACTTTTGACAATTATGAGTATAATTTCATCAGATAACATACCTTGCTTAATTTTGCCCCCAAACTGGTCTTCCAAAAGCCCATGGACCACCAGTTTGTAAATCATAGCTTGAGCCCGTTCCAGATCAGCTAACCCCAATGCTCGCTTTATGGGTGACCGCATGACTGCTCGCTTCACCATGTGCCGCATCAGGAACTGTAGAGCAGCACGCATCTCCACATCCTCGTGAACAACTGGAGAACTTGCACAGTCTGAGTTGTGGCCATTTTCAGCGAGAACTTTTGGGATCAGCAAGAGCTCAGCATATTTACTACAGCCAAGAAGAGCACTAAGTGACTTCATAGCACCGAGGTAGAGATAGGAAAGCTGGACTGCTCTGATTTCTGACTGGGCTATGTCATGGGTTTTGGATATGTGTTCATGATTTTTTCTCTTTCCTTCTGTTATTTGATGTTGGGATTCCACACCTGGCAGTGTTGGTTCTAAAGAAAATGAAGCTATTTCATTTTCTGATTTGGAGCTTGTGGTACCCTGACTTTTGACATCATCAGACATTAACCCTGTTCGCACATCTAAAATGGATTCACTCTCAGGTTTCTGCTCAATGTCCCCCTTTTCCTCAGACTCATGACGGTGTTTCTTTTCATGTCGCTTGATGCTCTGTTTCCCCACATCTTCATGAATGCCTGTCAGATATGTTAGGTCCAGCAGCACAGAAGCTGTCAGGCCTCGGAATCGCGCCACATCAAACAGCAGTGGTTCACAGGGTTCCAGGTTATACAATGGAGTATCACTAGGCGACCAAAAAGTTGGGAAGCTTTAATAAAGATCAGAATGACACAGGAAAAAGCAAGTGAGGGAAAGACAGGAGGAAGGTACAGAAAATAATGTAGACAAAACAAAACACATCATGAACACAATGTTGAGAATAATTTATACAAACTGACATCATTACAGAATGAAAAAATGGTATTATGAGGAGCTAGAGATGTGATGCTAAATACAACAATAATGAAATGCACCTGAGTTTTCAAATGAGAATATTTACCACTATGCACTGCAAAGCAGAGTGAACAAACATCCCATAAGGACTTAGGCCTAAATCTGAATTATCTTAGAGCTTTTGGGGCATGTGGGTTCTGTTGCTATCACTCAACCCTGCCAGGATAGTACCAAAGCAACCCCAAATACACTAAGCAAGAGAATATGTACTTTACTAACAAAATAGGAGGTAAGGCAGATGTAGTTTCATATAAACTATTTGGGAAATTTAGGTAATAATCTAGTTTGTTGAATATGTAGTAGATCTTTATAACCTCCTTCATAAGAAACTCTGTCTCATTAAAAATTTTACTTTGCAGTCTTCAACTAATACTCATAACTTTATAAGCAACAATGATCACATATCCCTGATATATGCATAAAATTCCTGAAGTTTAAGAGTCACATTAATTACAAAAATATAATAAAAAGCCCCACAAGTATCTGAAGATTTGTTATCACCCATTTCTTGGCTCTGTCTATCTTCCTAGTCTTATTTTCCCTTTGCCACATTTTTCTTTTTCATGTATTAATTTACATACTTTACTATACTGCATACATATTAGCAGATACTGACCATTCTTTGAAACAAAGAAAGAATAAAAGTAAATGTGGATACTTTTATGTGATTTTGTAAACTGGGTTTCTTAGCTTATTATGAAGAGAAGTAAAGTCCATTAACACCTGAAATTATAAACTTTACATATATTTTTTTTCAACTAAGAAAGTCAATCATAATTATTTAGTTCTAAACTAGTACAACTTTCACTAACTACTATGGATCACTGTTTTTTAGATAATATCATATTAATATATAAGAATTAGGTATGTTAGGTAATATAATCAATAGTCACATAATTATTATCAATAAACCCTTATTTCTAAATGATAAAATTATGCATCCAGATAGGTGAGATCCTTTATGAATGGAAATATTTAACATTATTTTAAATACATGAAATTTATGAAGTTTATATTTCAAACTCTCTCTCTCTCTCTCTCTCTCTCTCTCTCTCTCTCTNTCTCTCTCTCTCTCTCTCTCTCTCTCTCTATATATATATATATATATATATATATATATATATATACACACACACACACACACATATTTAAATGCTTTCAAGCATCTTGCCTGTGTTAAATAAATGTAATTCTCGTATCTATTCAAAATGATGCGCACTGAGAGACCAGAATATTTGTGTTTTAAAAGGGATGATGGAATACAACTGTACTCCCAGCACTTGGAAGGCTAATACAAGGTAAACATGAATTTGAGGTCTACTTGGGCTGCATAGTGTGTTCCAGGTCAGTTTAAGCTACAACATTTGGTTTCAAAAAGGGTGGAGGAAGCCCATCATGGAACTAAAGTATGACTCTGTGGTTAAGAGCACTAGAAGTTCTTTCAGGGAACCAAGGTTCAGTTCTCAGCCAACACATGTTGGCTCACAACAGTCTGTAGCTCCAGTTTCAGGGTATGTAATGTCCTCTTCTGGCCTCTACAGGCATAAGGCACACAGGGTGTGCACAGATATATGTGCAGACAAAACATCCATACACATAAAAAAATAAAATTTTAATTAAAAATGAGGCAGATCTTGTATATTCATTAGTCACTTAGATGCTCCTACCACAGGGCTTTCTGAACTTTAAATCTCATCAATAGATTAGCCAGCTGGCTTTTAAATGTTTAAGTGTAAAATGGATATGATTACAAGGCAAGAAACGGGTGGGACATAGTTCAGTGATAGATCTTTTATCTAGCATGCAGCAGTCCAAGGGTGATCTCTGGCACACATACCGCCCTGCACAAAGAAGCAGGAACTCAAATAAAAAAATAACAATTAAGCTTAGTGAACTTATCAGTTCATTACCAAATTAAAAACCTAGTTTACAAATCACTTGAATTTTAGTAAATCAAAATAGTAATATCTAGCCACATAAAAATCATCGTAAAAAGTTAACTAGCGATATATTATCACCTACATTATTACTCACTGTCCAGGGGCAATTGCCCATTTCACCATCAAATACTTATCTGCTAAAAGCATAACTCAATACATCATACCTGATGGTAATTTCTGCTTCATCCCACTGGACCTTGGCAGATGTGCTGCCTTCTTTGACCACTCCCAGCAGCGTGGCATGGCGCCCAGTTTGCTTGTGAACACACCGACCTCCAACTCTAAGACCAGCATCAACTCCTCCTATAACTGCTAGCACGGGCCACACCTCTATGCAAAGAGTCCTCAGCTGCGGTTCTGAGAGGTCAGCAAGACCATGCCTATTATGTTTACCTTTCTCTTCTTCTTTGTTCTCTTTCTCCTCTCTCATTTCATTTTCCTCTCGGCTCTGAACCGAGCGGCTTTTCTTTAGCTTCTGACCTGACTCTTTAATACATATCTTAATTTTATGGAGTCTTTCCATCATCTTTTTATTAATACAGTAAGTCCAACGGTCTGTCCGGTGAAGGATACGGATAAGCTGAATAGTGGCTTCAGCTAGCACTGCTGCTACTGGACTACAAATAGGGTCTCCTGGAAGTAAATCCCGTGGCGTGCCACGCATCTGCATATCACAAATTTTCACCTATATAAAAGAAGAGAAGGTGGGAATATGTGTGATATTAGAAGCTCTCCTTAACAATTTGTCAATATATGTTCTAGCAAATGGAATCAAGCTGAACTAGTACCACTGTATTACATCAAGTGACATCTCCATAGGCAAGAAATGTCACAGGACCCACTAAAGTGATTAGCAATACGGCCCTTTAAAATGTCCTGCCATCTGAACATCATATAGCCCACAATTTCCAAAGCAGTTACAACCTCTCAAAGGATGGATATGTGTGGCTAACTCAATTTAGTTCAAATAAATGTCTGAAAGAAACAGTAACTACCATCCTCAAATCTTGAATATTGAAAAGATAATCCTACTATGACCATACACTACAAGTGGGACACAGACATGGGAAAGGAAGCTAGTGTGGTGCCACATGCCTGTGGTCACAGCACCTGGAAGACCCTGAGTTCAAAGCCACTCTTTCCCTGATGCTATACTTGAACCCTGGCAATATCATGTAGTACAAAGTAGGTTCTGATGTGAGTACGCACCTCGTACACTTATTTTAAAAATAAATAAAGTAATATAGACAAAGTAGAGAGAGTACTTACTAGTACAGTACCAGGTTCACTGTGAATAGTTAATGTTAACTTTTTTCCCTCAAAGAGTATTACCAGGGTGCAAGAATACCACTGGGGCAAAGGATGATATTAGGCACTCAGCAGCCTCTACTTTATCTGCAGTTTATTGGCTACTGTTCAAGAAGAAGTTTTTTTTTTGTTTTTTTTTTTTGCAGGTTTCTATTTTTCTTTGTATAAAATAAACACATGTATAACTAGAAAAATGTATAACTAGAAAAAATGTAAAGTTAAGGATCTGAGAATTTCTTTGTGTTGGATGCACTACATTAAAAATATGAAGATATAAACCTCCAAGTATTTTAATAACTACCACAGTAACTCTAACACATGGGAGGTAGCAACTTCAGCTACATAGTGTTTTTTTCAATTTTTATTAGGTATTTACTTCATTTACATTTCAAATGCTATCCCCAAAGTCCCCTATACCCTCCCCCTGCCCTGCTCTCCTACCCACGCACTCNCNCTTCTTGGCCCTGGTGTTCCCCTGTACAGGGGCATATAAAGTTTGCAAGACCAAGGGGCCTCTCTTCCCAATGATGGCCAATTATATCATCTTCTGCTACATATGCAGCTAGAAACACGAGCTCTGGGGATACTGGTTAGTTCATATTGTTGTTCCACCTATAGGGTTGCAGACCCCCTTCTGCTCCTTGGGTACTTTCTCTAGCTCCTCTACTGGGGGCCCTATGTTCCATCCAATAGCTGATTGTGAGCATCCACTTCTGTGTTTGCCAGGCACTGGCATAGCCTCACAAGAGATCGCTATATCAGGGTCCTTTCAGCAAAATCTTACTGGCATATGCAATAGTGTCTGTGTTTGGTGGCTGATTATGGGATGGACCCCTGGGTTGGGCAGTTTCTGGATGGTCCATCCTTTATTCTCAGCTCCAAACTTTGTCTCTGTAACACCTTCCATGGATATTTTATTCCCTATTCTAAGGAGGAATGAAATATCCACGCGTTGGTCTTCGTTCTTCTTGAGTTTCATGTGTTTTACAAATTGTATCTTGGGTATTCTAGGTTTCTGGGCTAATATCCACTTATCAGTGAGTGCATATCATGTGAGTTATTTTGTGATTGGGTTACCTCACTCAGGATGATACCCTCCAGATCCATCCATTTGCCGAGGAATTTCATAAACTCATTGTTTTTAATAGCTGAGTAGTATTCCATTGTGTAAATGTACCACATTTTCTGTATCCATTCCTCTGTTGAGGGACATTTGGGTTCTTTCCAGCTTCTCGCTATTATAAATAAGGCTGCTATGAACATAGTGGAATATGTGTTCTTAATACCAGTTGGAACATCTTCTGGATATATGCCCAGGAGAGGTATTGCTGGATCCTCTGGTAGTACTATGTTCAATTTTCTGAGGAACCACCAACTGATTTCCAGAGTGGTTGTACAATCCCACCAACAATGGGGGAGTGTTCCTCTTTCTCCACATCCTTGCCAGCATCTGCTGTCACCTGGATTTTTGATCTTAGCCATTCTGACTGGTGTGAGGTGAAATCTCAAGGTTGTTTTGATTTGCATTTCCCTGATGATTAAGGATGTTGAACATTTTTTGAGATGTTTCTCAGCCATTCAATATTCCCCAGTTGAGAATTCTTTTAGTTCTGTGCCCCATTTTTTTTAATGGGGTTATTTGGTTTTCTGGAGTCCGTCTTCTTGAGTTCTTTATATATATTGGATATTAGTCCCCTATCTGATGTAGGATTGGTAAAGATCCCTTCCCAATCTGTTGGTGGCCTTTTTGTCTTATTGACAGTGTCTTTTGCCTTACAGAAGCTTTGCAATTTTATGAGGTCCCATTTGTCAATTCTCGATCTTACAGCACAAGCCATTGCAGTTCTATTCAGGAATTTTCCCCTGTGCCCATATCTTCGAAGCTTTTCCCCACTTTCTCCTCTTTAAGTTTCAGTGTCTCTGGTTTTATGTGGAGTTCCTTGATCCACTTAGACTTGACCTTAGTACAAGGAGATAAGAATGGATCAATTCTCATTCTTCTACATAACAGCCAGTTGTGCCAGCACCATTTGTTGAAAATGCTGTCTTTTTTCCACTGGATGGTTTTAGCTACTTTGTCAAAGATCAAGTGACCATAGGTGTGTGGGTTCATTTCTAGGTCTTCAATTCTATTCTATTGATCTACCTGTCTGTTGCTATACCAGTACCATGCAGTTTTTATCACAATTGCTCTGTAGTACAGCTTTAGGTCAGGCATAGTGATTCCCCAGATATTCTTTTATCATTGAGAAGAGTTTTTCTATCCTAGGTTTTTTGTTATTCCAGATGAATTTGCAAATTGCCCTCTCTAACTAGTTGAAGAACTGAGTTGGAATTTTGATAGGGATTGCATTGAATCTGTAGATTGCTTTTGGCAAGATAGCCATATTCACAATGTTGATCCTGCCAATCCATGAGCATGGGAGATCTTTCCATCATCTGAGATCTTCTAGGATTTCTTTCTTCAAAGACTTGAAGTTCTTATACAGATCTTTCAATTCCTTAGTTAGAGTCACACCAAGGTATTTTATATTATTTGTGACTATTATGAAGGGTGTTGTTTCCCTATTTTCTTTCTCCTCCTGTTTATCCTTTGTGTAGAGGAAGGCCATTGATTTGTTTGAGTTAATTTTATATCCAGCTACTGCACTGAAACTGTTTATCAGGTTTAGGAGTTCTCTGGTGGAATTCAAGAAGAAGTTCTTTGTTTTATGACTGGCTTACCTTAGATAATTCCTTGAAACTATATATATAATCAATTTGCATAATTAATTATATTTATGTATTTTATATTAAATTATATGCATTATACACATATAACTGATTTTTATAAATTATATGTAAAGTTTATATACATTCATTTATATTATATATAAATATATAATATACGTAACTTTTAAGATTAGTGTCTACTAAGTCTAGTACATTCATCAGAAGAAAATTACATAAGACTTAACCTAAATTTTTTTTAGTATAAAATTTCACGATAAATTCTTAACAGACCTAAGTTATACTGCATCCTCCAGTGAAAAGATAGGAAAGGGAAAAAAATACCACCACTAGCCACTAACACAGGGAGACCAAAGAGAAGTTTATTTCTGCTTTTGTTTTAGATAAAGAGAACAAAAAAAGGTTTCAGTGAAACTGTATGCCCTTAATACATTCAAAACTGTAGCATCTACAAGGTCTGAGACCTCTCACACATGAGCAAAGGGTAGTTTCCCCACTATAACTTCCATTATTCAGCTAATGGTATCTTATTATACCTGAGTATTTCTAGATTTCTTCTCATATCCATAACTACCAATGAACCACATTACTGCTAATATAGTTCCTGTTAACTCTCACAGTGCCAACATTTGCAAGTTGGTTTGCTATACAGCTATAGGGTCTTAATATGGAATAAAAGACAATTCCTAAAATTATTTACCCTTCTAGAAGAATAACTTCCATGGGTCAAATACCTTGAATGGTAGAGAGATCTTCCTACGTTATGACCTCTGTAGTACACTAACATACCCTAATTTAAAATAAGCAGTACCCTCATGCCTAAGTCCAGGTTGGGACTGTTACCTTCTCACCCGGGTTGCTGCTATAGAACATGACACATGGGTACAACTCTGCTGCATCCACATCCTCAAAGGCTAATTTGGGTTCCTAGAGTATGACAAAAGAGAAGCAAAGGAAACTAAAGTTGCTTTCCCCCCCATATACTTTTTTTTTTTTTTTTTT
>NC_034599.1:61383422-61416716 GCF_900095145.1 Mus pahari | reverse complement strand
TGGCCCTGGCTTTCCCCTGTGTTCAGTCATATAAAGTTTACAATACCAAGGGGCCTCTCTTCCCAATGATGGCTGATTAGGCCATCTTCTGCTACATATGCAGCTACTTTTAAAATTGATACTATGTAGCCACATTAAAATTAAAAGGTTCTGAGATAGAACAAAAGTTACTAGAGCCATACATATATAAACTGTTACTAGAGCCATACATATATAAATTGTCTTCTATCCAAGGCAATGCTACATAGAATATACAATCCTAAACTGTTTGTTACAAAAATATCACTTTTCTGTAAGGTTGGCACTGATAAAGAATTTTAAAAACCAGAAAGTATCAAAAGGGGGGGGGGCAGGAAAGTAAATAATCTATACACTAAATAACCAGTACTTGATAACTTGAGTGGAATTTAAATTTGGGGAAGAAAAAAAAATAATATTTGTAAACAGGTTTCAGTACCTCTCCATTTTTCCCAAAGGAAATGGTCCTGGCTTCCATGTCTAACACACAGGTAATAAAATCTCCTTGAGTAAAGCTGGACAGCGTCAGAGTCTGCTCTCCATTGTGGTAGAGGTTACCACTGTAAGCCCTATAGAGCCACATGTCTGAGGTAGTGCGGTGATTAAAATCATGTACTGGCCAGCGAGAGACTCCAACACATGTACCTTCATTACCTCTATTTTCCTTCACAATATAAAACTAAAAAGAGAAAAAGAAAAACACATTCATAATGTTCATTAATACTGAAATAAACTGTGTGCTATTACTACATTGAGACTTATAAATATGTTTATAAATAATATTTATCATTTATGGGAATATAATTAACTTTCCTTGCAAAGAAGAATTAACAATAGTGAAATAATTTCACCAGTTTACAAATACTTTATAAAGTAAATTTATTCACCTTATAAATAATAACCTTTGGTAACCTATAACATTTAACGTAAACAATTTTTAGCTTCCAATTTAATTATGATACTGAGAGAATATTTTAGAAAATTATTCATAGAGCGCTTCAATTTCTTACACACAGCTTTTGCAACTATTCTCTGTGTAAACTTTATTCAGAAAGGAATAGGAAACTACTAGGGTTAACACCCTCCCTCCACTCTTTAAGGGACTGACTCAACCTCCTGCCTGTGCTGTTTGCCTCTGACCTTCTCTGTTCATCCAGTTTAGGGGAAGTAAGCTTATTCTATAACCCTGGCCTTTATCCTGACACACAGACATATCCATAAGACTGGTATTTCCAAGGCTATTTGTTGGATATATAATCACGGTAAAGAAATTATATTTTATATTGTATAAGAATATATTACCACATGTGTGCAAGAGCCTACAAAGGTCAGAAGACTCATATTCTCCCAAACTGGAGTTACAAATGGTGATGAGCTGCTGGAAATTGAACCAGAGTCCTCTGAACAGTCAGCGCTCTTAACTACTGAGCCATCTCCTCATCCCCAAACAGGTCGGTTTTTAAATCTTATTTGGGGGTGGGGGGAGTTGAATTTGTCCTGACCAACTCCTAAACTTTCTGTTTAATTCTTTACAAAAAAATTTTTGTATGGAAATTGTCCTCCTTGCAGTCAACTCTTCTGTACAAAAGATCTACTTAAAAATTTTTAAAATGTTCAAGACTCAAAAAAATTTAAGTTATAATTACTAAGTGGGTACACCAAGTTCCTTAAAACACAGAGAAAACAAAAGCCCAAGGTCTAGGGAGGTGTGGAGAAAGCATCGAATATTAAAACTGTTCCTAACTGCTCTCCCTCTGAAAGGGGAAAATTGGCACTGCCCTAAAAGCTGCTGTGATTACCTGAAACTCAAACTAATTGCTGAATTTCCCACAAACCCGATGGACTAGAAGACAGTAGGGATAGGCTCCTACTTATGACTTTCTCACAAAACACCTTGACAGTCTAGACACAGACAAAATAAAGTCAATGATAACAAAATTCTAAAACTGACTACTTGAGACAGTCCTTCTGAAACAAGGAACTCAATTAAATCATTTAGAATAAAATAGAAAGTGACAGGAGAGGGGAAGGCTTCATAATGACAGGCCACACTGGGAAGGTAGTAAGAACCATTACTACCTGTCATGAGTAGAGATGCCCTAGCAATTATAGCTGATTGACTTGCCGTATACTAACATATGCTCTATTGGACTGCATTTTGTGTTATGTACAGCAGCTCATAATGAAAGTAGATCAACACTAGAGTGATCAGAATTGTGTTATGTTAAACTAATACCTAAGCCAGACTTTAAATTAATGCAAGTCTATCCTGAAGGGGCATGCCCATCATGGAAGCATTTTGAAAGACTGAGACAGAACTCCTGAACTGCACAGCAAGACACTTGTGAAGCAGAGGTGTGAAGATCTCTGAATTCAGGCTAGCCAGGGCTAGAGAGTGAGACCCTGTCTCAAAACAAAATAAAAAACAAACATAACCTGACCAATACGGACGGAAACACTCATAGCCAACTAGACTGAATTATGGGACCCCAATGGAAGAGCTAGGGGAAGGACTGAAGGAACTAAAGGGGACTGAAGGAACTAAAGGGGATTGCAATCCCATAGGAAGAACAGTATCAACTAACTGGACCACCCAGGCTCCCAAGGACTAAACCACCAACCAAAAAGTGTACATTGAGAGCGCCATGGCTCCAAATACACATGTAGTAGAGGACGGCCTTATCTGACATCAGTTCTGTGGAGGCTTGATGCCCTAGAGTAGGGGGATGCTACAGCAATGACACAGGAATGGGTAAGTGGGTAGAGGAGCACCCTCATGAGAGACAAAGGGTAGAGGAGAGAAGGGGGATGGGATGGGGAGGGTTATAGAGGGGAAACCAACTAAGGGGTATATCATTTGAAATGTAAACGAATAAAATGATTAGGTGAAGAAAAAAACCCAATGAAGTCACATGAAATTTTAAGTAGTTAAGTCCAACACACATAAATGGCACAAGTTAAGTCAATATTACAGTTTGGTCTCACTTAGTTGTATGGAGTACTGTTATAGTTTTACTGTAATGCATAATGGCCAAGAATCAAGGAAGGAAATCCAGTACAAAAAGGGAGTTAATACAGCAGAGAAAGTCCTACTTGTAAGTTGGCCTGACTGGATACCTTACAAATAAACTATTCCTTCCATTGATTTAAAAACAAATAAACAAACAAACACCAGCAATCTTCCTTAACTGGTAAGGCTGGCTTTGCTGTGCCTACTACCTTGTTTTTCTAATTAATAAGACTGGTATCACAGACTTTCCTTTTGGGAACCTAAACTATGAGCACATGTCATGCAAAATTTTAAGGCAGTACCTAGTGAAAAGCTTTGATGCTGCATCTCTAAAAGCTTTTTCAGGCAAAAATATGATATATCTGATAGTATATTCTCACTAATGGGGGAAATTGTGACTGTGTGTCCCCATTATTTCATGTGCTTTCAACCTGTCATTTAAAAAAAAAAAAAAAAAAAGGTAATTTTAGGCTAGTATTACATAAAAAGTAGAATTCATGTATGTCCTTTACATTTTCCACTTACATTACCATGACAGAGCATCATCGTTTACATAAAGCATACAACTTTCCAAAGGTTTTGTTTGCTTTTTAATTAAATAACACAGAGAAATACGACCAAAAATCTTTTTAAAATATTTTTTGAGATTATAATTACATCACTTCCCCCCTCCAAGCTATCTGATACCCTCTCTCTCTTGTTCTCTTTTAAATTCATGGCTTTTTTCTTTGTTGTTGTGCGCATGTGCATCTGTGTACCTAAATATAAATACAACCTATTGGGTATGTATAATGTTACTTCTATGTAAGTTATTAGAGCTGACTGTTTGGTACTATTGGTCATACCCAATAACCAATTGGTGTGCTCTTCCCTGGAGAAGACTATTTCTCTTGTTCTCGGCATTTCTTAGTTGTCTGTAGTTCTTTGTCTAGCATTAAGAACTCGTAAGCTTTCCCCATTAACAACCTTATTTAAAAACTAAAAGGACAAAACAACAATAAAACAACTACTAAGAATTCTCCTTACCTTCCACTGATAGCACCCAGAAGTTACCCCAGTAGATGCTAATCCATATCCTTTTCCTCCACTGCCATGAGTTAAAATCTGTCCATTTTCCACAATGCAACACTGAGCCTTCTCTGGATCAAAAGAGACTTCTTGTATGGGGAGATTTTCATCTTCTTCCTCCAACTCTCCTTGCTTCTACCAGAAAGGAGGGTGGGTCAATATCTGGGAGTACACAGACCTCTAATACATTCCTTGCTTTTATTTCACAGCTATTATATATCTACCAGATTTTAGTTACTGTGCAAGACAGTGCCTATAATAAAAAGAGCTTATTGTACATTTAGGGCACATGGAGACTAACCAGTCAGTTACAGAGTGAGACAGGAATTCAGGGTGGTGATTCCAAAGTTTTTCTCTTCAGTAATAACTAGAAGGTAGTGAAGGAACAGAAAGTGATGGAGCTAAGGATGTTAGGTTTAACACAGTAAGTATAAGTTGTCTATAAGGTTATCATTCAAGTGGTGAGTAAATGGAAGATAGCATATAAAATTTTGGTTATCAATGACATAGAGAGCCAAATATGGTTTCTTTAAATATGGAAAAGGGGAGAGGTGTGATAGTTAGGGGGTGAGGATGGGGATTATGACTAGGTCGCACAATAACCCAACACTTAAATAGAAAAAGAAAAACCTAGAAGAATTAAAGATCATTTTAAAGGAAAATCAGAAAAACTGTGAAATCAGAAAAAACTAAGCAAGAAATGTATGTGTACGAAGTAGAATCCAGTTTGGAAGGTAAGTCAGTGGAGCCTCACGGCCACAAGGATGGGTATACAAGAGAACAAGAGTCAGAGATGGACAAAAATGCAAGCAGTGGGTCCTCTATATCCAATCAACAAACCACAGACTTGAAATATATTTTTTTAAAAACCAACTGAATTGGTACATGCATAGTCTCTTCTCATTAAATAAAAATATGGTATCACAACTCTTTACAAGATTTTACACTGCACAATGTATTGGAAAACCTAGAAATGATTCAAAGTTTACAGGAGAATTGCATGAGTGATATATAAATACCATAGCATTTTATATATGAGACTTGAACATCAACTGACCTGGGCAAACATAGATAGTCCTAGAACCAATTCCTACGGATACTAAAGAACAACTATAAATGTAATGCTAATACTTTATGGAATTCTGGCATCTTGCTTGATGATAAGCAATTAAGAAGTAGCTGAGGTGTAGATTACTGGAAGGTATGTAGAACCACTACCGGAGTTAAATGAGTTTAAACCCCAGGAATCTCGTAATTGAGAACAGCAGGAATGAAGCCATTCCCTACCTGATTCTGTACTTGCTCTGGAACACAAAACCATGACAACCTGACTAAAGAACATGGACAGTGAGTCAAATAGCATAACACCTGGAGTTCTTCTCCATGCTAATGAGGTATATAAATAGCCTTGAGCCTTCAACCAATGACCTCTCCTTCACATCCACCAATCAAGTAAAGAAATAAGAACAAGCAAGGATTGTCTTGGAAAGCTGCTTCATGAAGGACTATTGTGGGAAAGGCCTTCACCTTAAAGAGCAGAGTGTAAAACTCCAGAGAAAGGCTTGCTCCCTTCCAGCCCCTCTCGTAGCCTCAGCCCTCATTCCCAATCAAACCAGATTCTCCTCCTCCAGATTCTGCCTTCCGTTCTTGGCCTGGTATGCGGCTGCTAAGGGGAAAGGTAGACCTCACACCCCTAGTTTTTGACTCCCTCTGGCAGTACATCTGCTGTGCCCGGGTACCCAGAAAGGAGACTTGGAACCAATATGCACTCTTTGTTCTGGACTTTGCCCAGAAGAGAGGAAGAATGTTGTTTAACAGTTTACTCCTTTGAAAAGCATAGTAGCAAGGACAAGAGGGACAATCAAGAAGGCCTCATAGGAAAAAAATATGATTTGAGAGGTAAGGATGAAAGAAGAGAGATAAAACACACAAAGAGGATGTGGAGCCAATTCTACAGCAAGGCCCTCATAGGAGGATCTTACAACCAGGGACAGGGTTGGGTACTATGGTATCTACTTCTGAGGCCTAAAAACACCTTTTGAGGGAAGAATCGATTACCTGCAATTTTATTTCTTGTTCTTTTTCCTTTATTTGAATAGCATGTTTGGCCTGAGCAATGGGAGTCTCCCACATACAATCCGACAGAAGGGAAAATAAGCGTTCAACAACCTGGTGTATTGAAGGGAAAGAATGATAAAATTTATAGAGAGAAATGTTACATATGTTTTTGAGGTATCACATACTGTAATATTCAATGGGACATGAAGATTGATTACTCCAAAATCCAAAAGTTATGTCTGATAGTTCTATGTGGAATACTTTTATTTTTAAAAGATCATCAGCTCACTACAAAATGGCTTGGTTTTATATCTTCTTTCTAGGTACAGACATTTTTCAGTTTTCACTGTTTCACACATTTTTCTCTCTAGAGGCCCAATCTAAGAAACTGCACACTGTCCTTTCCTTTTGACTTTACATGTATATTCTACTCCTCTACTTCTTATACCTCACAACTTATTTTCTTCCTCTTCCATAAGAATTAAGGATAAAGAAAGCAATCTGAGAAGTAGAGACTATTGAAGTTAGACATTTGGGTGAATCACACCACAGATGTAAAAAGTATTTTCCAGCAACTTAAAAATTACAAACCTGGGCCATTTGGTCATCTTCTACACCAGATTCACAAGCTGGTAGCACAGCCTCAAGGACGTGAAGAGCAAGAAGCCTAGTTCTTAAGTTACCAACTAGAGGAATACCTGGGGACACAGCAGATAAGTCTTTGTTACCAAGGTGACTGGCATCCAGAGTTAAAATTAACTATAAATAAAATTCTTCTAAGACTACAGAACAGTTTATTAAAAAACCAAACCTGTATTTTAACCCATTGTCACATAAAGTCTGGACCCAATCTATGCCTGTGAGTATATATACATACTTCATGAACATGTTCAATGTACTGCAACACTGAGTCAAAAGTCAAGTATGTATTTCATATACATTAATCCTAAAATCAGAGTCTGAATTATAAATGAGTTTAATGAGACAAGAGAGGCTCAAATAGTTTAATAATTTGACCAAAACTCCATACTACAAGAGAAGTAGCATTTTTAAAATGTCTGTGAGCTTCTAAAACCCAAGCATAAGTTTTCATTCCCTTGCTCTAGTCCTTGGCCCATTTTAAAGCTTGGTAGGTTTCTGGGTTTTTTTTTTTAAGCTTTCTCGTGTGTGTGTGTGTGTGTGTGTGTGTGTGTGTGTGTGTGTGTGTGTATGTATGTATCATAGTACCCTTCACAATGTACTTTTCTTGAATTAGAAAAGGTAGAAACAAAATTTTGGTATGTAAGCATGTACTCTTCTTACAGACATACCTTAATAGATTAGGTGAAAATGAATGAGTATCTTTTACCTCGTGCTTTAAAAACATGATACGAACTTCATGTTATTAAAGGAAGCTGCAAGTTATACCACTTAATAAACATTGTTGAAGTATATTGAGAACATAAACATACAATAACCCATAATATAGACTACTATATTAGAATTCTACATGTATCAAACACATTAGACAGAGATAATGAAAAAGTTCTGGAAATGGGTGAAAGGATACAACACTGTGAATATGCTTTAATGCACGAATCGTATATGTAAATGGTCAAAGTTTAATTTTTGTTATCTACTTTTTAATCAAAACTATGGGTAGCAAAATACTATCAGTAACCTGTAGAAGATTACCAGACTTTTAGGCTGGAACAAGTTATTAAGATTATTATATAGAGCTGTCATAGACATCACACAATAGAAGTCATAATCAAAGCAGCTGACATCACACCAGGATAGAAGGGGCATACAAATTCAGATCTGACTTGACAATCTAAAATGTGAAGTCAGACTCTATAAATTATATACTGTACACATCTCTTCTTATTTTTAGTACGTTATAAGCTGAACAAATAGGGCTAAATTCTCTAGAGTAAATTATAATTTAATTTCTCCAGCACCACTTGGCATTATGAATTCCTTACCAATTGCTATCCCAGAAATTGGCATTTTAAAACTGGCACCAAAAAAAAAAAAAAAATCAAAAGTAAAAGAACAAAAATTCTTGAAATCAAGATCAAGTGCCCAGTGTTGTTAAAATTCTAGTATTACCTTGATAAAATGCATGCAACACACAAGAATACTCTAAACAAAGGCAGTAGACACACCTGAACAACACTTCTGAGATGCTATGTTTAGAAGCACTTCTGTCCATTTGGGGGAAGCCATTTTTGATTGAATTGCTTTTGAAGACACAACTCTGCGAAGAAAAACTAAAAAATCCCCTAGATGGAGTTCAGCTGCATGTTGCTTCCTAAGAGCAGCTGAAAAATGAAGAGATAAGTTTATATCTTAATTGGAAGGCATCAGGCTAATGTTTACCTTATTCAGCTTACATTTTAATTACATTAAGTAAAAATCTAATTCCCAGTCTAGGTTTTCAATGGGCTACCAATTTTTTGAAAACTAGAAAATGAGAAAAGGTAAAAATTTAAATGAACCACAAATGAAACATCTTTATATGTATGGATGAGAAGCATAAGCATGCTAGAATAGCACACATACACACACATCCTTTGTTTAATTCCCTTTCACATTTACTTATCCTGGGACAGTTCCATGCAGAGGAGAACTAGAAGCGTGCTGGGAGGACAATAAGACAGAATGCTAGTCCTAAGGAAGAGCATATGAACATCTGCAACGATCTGGATACAAGTATCTACAGCGCTACTTTTAAAGAGATTCTGGAATGCTAGTTAAGGATAGGCACGAAAACTCTTGTCAAAGAGAAGAGACCTCTGGAAAAGAACATGCCTCACTGACAACAGACAGCCAGTATCAAGCTTCACAGGAAGCTGCATGCAGCATAGGAAGACTTCTGTCTGCTGTGATGTGTAAACAAGACTATGACGGAACTAAACTGCTGTGGACAACTAGAGAGGAAACGAAGAACTACTTTACATCTCGTCCAAACAGAACCTTGACTCATTATTTAATACAAAACATTTTTTATTATATTAATCCAAAGAACACAGAAGTATCAGCCTCTCCTCTATACCTCTGTCTTTCACTCTAAACTTGCTCCTGCACACCTTTGTAAGAGTTGGTTCCTCTTCTAGGAAGTCTTCTTTTATCTTTTACATAATGTCTCCAGCAAGTAGTTCTAGAATAAATTAGAGCCATATGGAGGTGCATATCTGTATTCCTGGCACTCAGGAGAAAAAGAGGCAGGAGAATCATAAACTCAAGGACACTTTGGCAAAGCCTGAAGACCCCTAATATAAAGCAGGCTGATACAATACTTTGAAATAAAGACTATACCTTCCTTTTAATTGTGCATTTTTGAAGGATCAGAGGTTCTTCAACCCTAAGCAGCCTGATTCTGAATGACTGGCCATTGAGGATTTTAGAGTGAGTCTCCTTCCTAGCCATTTTCCAAACTGAGCCCTCTCTAGGACAACTAGAGGGGAACGGACATGCACTTCATCTGTTGCCACACATGCAAAGACCCAGTTATGGAAAAATGGTGTCTTTCTTTACTAGATAGTATGAAGGAGCCCTATTTTTGTTGTTTTCTTAGATGAAGCACTGCTGGCCTGTAATTCATGTTCTTCTCTGACCTAACTTCTCTGGCGGGAATTCTAGGAATCTGCCAGCACATGAAGCTAAGGATAAAATTATCTTGGGGCATTTGGCATCATCTCATAGGAAGAGAGGTAAAACCAGCTTAAATTGAGTAGCTTTTTTTTGTCTGATATATTTAAATCTGATTGTCACTGGGATGTCATTGCCAAAAGCAATAGAGAATAGTTTATTAGAAAAATTAAAAGGAAGATAATTTTCTCCAAAATGCAGATATATACTGGAATGCATGAGTTAATAATGAGTTCTTTTTTCTCATGTGTTTTGCTTTTGTTTGTTTGTTTTTCCCCTTCTGATTCTTGTTTGTTTTTTTAAAAAGTATTATAGAATTCTAGAAACATTGCCTGCTGTCTGTATGTGCAGGAGCACAGACTGGTGAGAGCCTGGTACCTTAATAGCTCTTTATACCCTAAGGGATCTCAGAAAAGCAGAAAGAGGCAGGGACACTTTGTTTTTATTGACCATTTTGTAGTCTGCCTAAGCTCTCTGAGTAAAGATAACTCTATAAACAATAAAGAGGGTAGGGGAGAACCATACTACTGGCTTAGGCTAGGAAACTGCTAGCTCTTAATCAGAACCACACTTGTACATTCTGCATAAGTGAGTCAGATAATTCTTCTGAGCTTCTTGAACTGTGCCTTATCTGCTCACAACCTTGCCTCTACCGTGACAACAAGGACAATGCTTTATCATTTTGCATCTGTTTGGTATATTCTATTTTCCCCCACAAAACTCAGCAATGTTAATATGGTATAAATATCATTTAATTACAAATATTATCTATTAGAATCTTAAATATTAACAATCACTAAATTTTTATTATGTGCCAGATAATGCTCTGGGCTTACATGTATCAAGTTATTTAGTCATCAAAACAATCTTCACAAAGTTGGCTCTGTAAATTACCTTTATTTTACAGATGACAGAACTGGAACAAAGAATGGTGAGATAGCTTAGTCTCTTCTATCTATCCATCTGACCCAGAAGGGACTTTTAAAGGGCATTGGGAGAATGAGACATGGTAACTCACAATCCTTTTGAAATAATGACCAACTTTAGACTTTTAGTCTCATAATTACATTGAAGACAAAGGCAGTAGTTCTACTGCTTTAGACATAAATTCTACTGGAAACTGCCTTAGTTTCATTTCTTTTTTTTTTTTTTTTAAAGATTTATTTTATTATTATATCTATGTTGCTGTCTTCAGACACACCAGAAGAGGGCATCAGATCTCATTGTGGGTGGTTGTGAGCCACCATGTGGTTCTGGGATTTGAACTCAGGACCTTCGGAAGAGCAGTCAGTGCTCTTTTTAAGCACTGAGCCATCTCTCTAGCCCCCCTTAGTTTCATTTCTTGTGGCTATGATAAGATGCCCTGACAAAAGTGGAAGGCAGTGCTCTCTGTTCTTGAAGTTCCTGTTGCTGTGACTTCTCAGATCTTATGGACTGAACCTAGAATGGTGAACCAAATAAAACCTTTCTCCTCTAAGTTGCTTTTGTCAAGATATTTTACTGCAACTGGAAATGAAACTATAAAACCATGTTCACTATAAAACAAATGAGGTATCATTAACTAAACATTATATTCGCCAAGTGTAAAGAAGAATTCTGTTAGTTCAGTTCTTCTGATTATAATCCAGTTCCCAGTTACCAAAGCCAGTTCTCAAACCTTGAGAAGGAGCAATAGCTCTAAGCCGCACCAAAGTAAACAGGGCACCAGAGGCTCAGTCAGCTCATCTAAACCATAGGTATGTATAGAGAAAGGGGATTGCAAACAATCAAGAATCCTTTCATATCACAACAGAAAGAAGTCAATAGTCTTACCATATGTACACTATGAACACAAGTATTTGCACATGAGAAAACAAGAAGAGTTTATACTACCTCTAAAATCTCTCTTCTCAGCTTCTCCACTGGAGTCAACTTTTTTTTCTTCTTCTTCACCCTCTTCTCCTTCTCCAAAAGAGGCCATAAACAGCACACCAGTTTGGGACAATAAATTCTTCAGTTGACTACAGAGTAGATCCAACAAGGACTGAACTACTTTGGGACTCAGTTTATCAGCATAAGTTCTATGTAAGTTAAAAGGAAATATTAAGAATGAGAATATAAGAAGAGACAAACACTGTAAAAACAAACAGGCCCACCTCATTCTCTCAAGACCTTTGTAATATTTACCCAGTAGTGATGGCTAGAATCTGGAGCAACCTTGTACTGGCCACTTTCAAAGCTGTACTAAGCTGAGAAACACCAGTCTTTGGCAACAATTGCAGGGGCTGCCCTAACATGGTGTCTGTTCCACATAACTGTGACAATACATTCAGCAGACCAGTGGAAATTGCCAGAGAAACATCAACTGGCTGATAATGAACACTGAGTGCAAAAACTGTAACCAAAAGAAGACGTTGCTGGGCTTCTAAAAAAAAGAAAAGACAGACAGTTGGGAATCTCTTTGAAATTAAGTATTTATTGAAATAAACTTCTCCAAACTATAAATGATAGTATAAAGTAGTATTCAATTTTCAAGTACTATATTGTTCTATTAATATAAAACATAAAATAAAGATAATTCTCTACCATAACCTCAGGCAAAAATACATACCCTTCATCTTTATTTGCAGAAATATGTACTCACCAATGTGATGCTTATTTGCTTGAAGGGCTCTCTCTAGAGTAGCAGACAATTGTTGATAAATCTTATGAACAGCCACCTGGATTTCAACCTGAATATTTCTTTTAGCTGCTCTGATTCCATCCTAAATTACACAGAGTTACTTTTAAAATCAGCACAATAATACAATCACTTACCTATTGCCAACTGTATGATTCACAAACTTATACAGATAATGATAGATCTTTAAAAGTAATTTAAAAGCTTTTAGAATTTTTTTTTTTTAGCTTTTAGAATTTTAACCTCAGGCATATACATCACTAAGTTCCAGATCATCTACCTGCCTTTGTAAAAAGAAAAAGAACTACATACAGAACAAGATGTCACTCATGTCACTTACTTGATAGTGATGCAATCGGCCACTCTCTCCTTTGGTTCCCGTGTGTCCAACAGTACCTAAACCGAAACACCCTGCTAGAAACTGCAATCTCACAGACGTGAGCAGGGTAGATGACTGAAAGCCTGAACTTGATCTGCTTCCTGTCAGCAAGATGTTACCCTTTTCTTCCATGCCAGACAACAGAGTGAGGATCTGGTGAAGTGCCTCCAAACGAAGCTTGAAGGAAAAACATTTGAGATTCTGTCACTAAACTCAAACTTAAGAATTCAGTATGTCACAGGGCATATGTTACCTAGGACAAAGTAAGTCTAATATTTTCTAAGAATCTGTTAAACATGTTATTATTACTGTTTATTCGATCAAATGCATCTAAAGCCTCTTTGAGGATATTTTAAAATAAAATAAGCCATGCATACACTGGGAAAATAGGTTTGGGTTGGTTGGTACTGAGGACTGAATTGAGGATTTAAAGTGCTCCACGGCTAAATAATATACCCTAAGTTCCTAAAGTAGTAAATGTAAAGCTTGTTATTCCAGATTGGAGGGATGGGATGATGTTCTTAATCAATGAGCCATCTCTCTGGCTCCAGATTAGATCAGGTCAGCCTGAGCTATACAGGGACACTTTTTTCAAGAGGAAATAGGGAAGGAGTGAAAATAGAGAGAAAAGAACAAAAGACTGTATCTCAATTTAGGTTAGATTCCCACAGTAATGATTACTGCGGTAAAGATGAGTAAAATTTGGATTAAAAAGTAAACCTCAGGACTAGGAAAATAGTATGATGGGCAAGTGTTTGCTCTGTATACATGATGAGGTGAGTTTTAATCCCAACACCCATTTAAAAAGCAAGCCTTGCAGCATGAGTCTGTAACCCAAACTCTGGGAAATCAGCAACAGGTGAACCCTAAGTGCTTACTGGTTAGCTAGCATAGAAAGAAGAGAGGTTCAGTGGACAATAAAGTAGAGGGCAATAGACTACGATACCTGACACATTGCACGGGTCTCCACAACTACATGACTGGGCTCACATACTCATACACAGATACCTCTTATTAGTATACAATCCTCTTTCCTCTTTAACAAGTGATACAAAAAGTTGTGCTAAAAGATATTTCTTTAGCATTTCTCAGTAAATGATTTGCATATCTATTCCATATAGCTATATACTGAGGACTGAATAAAAGTTTTTCAGGCAAAAAGAAAAAAAATCATGAATGGAAATTGCTCAAGAAGCCCTGAGACAGGACTGCATTAATCTGTAATAGTGTGTGTGTGTGTGTGTGTGTGTATGTATGTATATATGTATATATATATATATATATATATATATATATATATGTATGTATATGTATGTATGTATGTATATATATTCAGATTCATCTTTCATGACCATGAAGTGTAAGTAGTCTTTGTTCCTTATAAAGAAGTAACTTATAGGAAGCTCCTGAATTCGGATTTGCTCCCCAGTCCCTTTCTCACAATTAGAATAGAGCTAGAGACTTGGATAAAACAGCTACAGAGTTCAGTACTGTCATATTATGTCAAGGATACATGATATCCACATGAGGAATAGTAATATTCATTGTGACTGCTTAAAGATCTATCTGCCAGATTTCTAATGTCATTCCTTTTTTTTCTCTTTCATATACCTACTAGAAGTAACTAAGTACAACCCATTAACAAAGGTGAAAATTTTAATTTCTATTAGAGGAAGGAATATCGAAGGATCTGTGGTCAGATTAAAAGTCATTAATATTTGGGGTTTATTCTGTGACTATGCAAACCTCCTGGGTACCCTAGTTTTCTCATGGATGTCTTTACTCATCTTTGGGTCTTTACTGCAGCAATCATTATTGTGGGTATTTAATCACTAATGTTTCATTCCTACTTTCTTTTCTTTTCCTTGCTTTTGTGATAGGGTTTCTCCTATGTAGCCCTAGCTGGGCTGGCATAGATTATATAGCCTAGACTAGCCTCAAACTCACAGCAATCCCTGTGGCATCCTTTTAATGCAGAGATAAACAGTGCAGAATGGAGGGTATGGGAGGGATCCAATTTCAACCTCGCTTCTAGCAGAGGGACGACTGATGACATTTTGTTCTAAGAGATAAAAACTTTAAAATGTACTTTTTATCTGTTTCAAACACTGTTGTGTTGCTTTCATTAAGAAAAGGATGTCAAGTTGGGTGCATGCCTTCAATTCCAGCAATCAGGAAGGCAGAGGCAGGTGAATCTCTCAGTTTAAGGCCAGCCTGGTCTATAGAGTGCGCTGTAGGACAGGCAGGGCTAAACAAAGAGAAACCCCATCTCTAAAAAACAAAACCAAACAAACAAATAAAAACATAAACAAACAAAGAAAAGAATGTTAAAAGCTCAAGTAGGGGAAAAGGAGACAGCCCAGCAGGTAAAATACTTACTGCACAAGCACAAAGACCTGAATTTGGAATCCCAGCACCCATATAAAAGCTAAGCCTGCCAGCATCTCTGTAACCCCAGTGCTGGAGGTGGAAGTGAGGTACAGTCTATCCACAACCCAGATTCAGAAGGTATCTTGCCTCAAAATAATAATAATAACAACAACAACAAGGTTCAGTAGAAAAAGGTATTTGCTGCTGAGACTGAAGGATAGAGTTCCATCACTAGAACCCACATGGTAGAAGGTGAGAAATGACTCCTACAAGATGTCCTCAAAACTCTGTGGCACATGTACTATAAAGGAGGACACCCAAACTAACCTCTAGACTCCACTCATCTACACACACTGTATCACACATGCACACTTGGGGAGGGGAGGGGAGGGGAGGGGAGGGGAGGGGAGGGGAGGGCAAAGCTTTTCATGGAATTATACATTTAGTGGTTCACTTTTGGTTTCCAGAGTTGCTTATGAATAATAAATATCAACAACTTACCTCTGCCCTTAGCTGTTGCTGCTCCATTGCAATGATGGAGGCCTGGGGACTTGTAGACATACTTTCTTCCGGCTCCTTGAAACCTGGAGCATTCCCCACATCTCCACTCACAAAACTTACAACATTTTCAATCAATGTGTGAACTCCCAAAGACTTGGTAAGGTCAAAATCAGACTCAAAGGAGTAAGAGGAGTTGTAGAACCAATCTCTGGTATGTTTCAGGCGAGTCCAAGAGTCACTCAGAGATTCTAATTGACTATGCACAGGACCTACATGAAAATAGGGGTTAAAAAAAATCATACATCAACAGCAATCAAGTAGAGAAGAGAACATATTCTTAAACTAGATGAAGGCTGAGCGCTACTATCATACCAAGTAGTGAGAAATGGATACTCATGTTTGAACACATGCATGCATTAAGTGAATCTGGACAAAATGCTTTGGTTTAAAAAGAAAAAGAACAAATGAACAAAAATAAACAAACAAAAGTTAAGAGCAATGAAAGAAACTAAAGAGAAAGCCTTGTTGATTTATCAGTGTCCATGTGAGTGCTCTGGTAACACGCTAGCTACCACAAGAAAATAAAGGCAGAAGCTGCTCTGTAAGTGCTTAATCAAAAAGGCTCTGAAGTATTAAAACACTTATTACTCAGGAGCAACAACAAAATGGGCACTTCGAACTCTACTGGTAAAAGCCAATGAAAAAAGGATTTCATCTGACTAAACATCATTGTAAAGGGAAGTCACAACTGCACAAAATGTCTACATATCTTCAATGAAATATAGCAAGAATGGCTATACAAGGGCAAGTAAACTTACAAAAAGGAGACATAAACACCACTTTTAAGTTTCACTTACTACCTGTCATGTGCATATTTATTTACCTCAGGTTGTTAAGCTCCGATATAAAGGAAGCAAAGTTTCACAAAAAAGTAGTATCCATTCTAAAATAGTAATGGTATTATCAGCAGTTTGTATTAGCAGCAGTAATAGCTAAGTATTATTAGCTTGTTGATGAGTATTTTTAGGTTAAACCTTTAAATATCAAATCCTACCATATTAGAATACAAAAATAACTTTCTAAGTTACAAGCCAAGTTTAGCTTTAAGTAAAATATATCCATATCCAATTCATATACTTTTTCTTTAAACATTCTTAGGGAACTAAGTTTGCTTCATAATAAACCTTCTCATCATTGTTCTATATTTGGCCTGCTTTTGTATTTATATATTTATATTATTATTGAATATAAATATAAAATTGACAAAAACTTGCATCAATTAGTTTTCTACCTAAATTTTTACTAGTCTGAAACTTAGGCTTATCATTCTCTTCCTTTTACTGCTATCAAATTTTGTCTTACATTCACTCTAAAGATGGACAATCTTTAATTGTGGTGATTATTTTGCATAGGCATGTATTGTGCATGTATGTGGGGATATAAATACCTGTGTGTTTTAAGATGCTCATGAGTGTTTATGCACCTGGATAAAGTTTGACTTAGGGTGTCTTCCTGGATTATTCTCCATTAACATGTTTACCACTCACTGTTTTAGCTTGCTCTGAGGATTCCCCTATCTCTGCCTCCCTTGTGATGGGGTTATAGGTGGACTACTTAACCCAACTGACCTGCAGGTAGTTCTGGAGATCCAAACTCCAGCCCTTACACTTGCATAGCAAGAACTCAGATTCATCCACACAGCCCCAGTTTTAGCCATATTTTACAATCTAAAGAAAGTATTATATAAACATTTTAAATATATCCTTTTTATGCAATATAATATTGCCAACATAAATCCAAATAACTATATATAGCCAGGTTTCATCTGTTTGGCCATGTTGATATCGTATCATGTAAACATACCAACTTTCTGTATTAGGAATTAATTTTAAGGTACCCAACAAAAATACATATGTTTAAAAAAAAAACTGTACTTGTTAAATTATACCAGACAGAAAGGTTTGGAAAGATCACTACTTACACATTAGTGGCCACAGAGGAAGAAATTCTACTACAATACTGAGCATACAGTCTTTCATTTTTTTACTATTATACTGGTGCCAGTTAAACCTCAGGGCTTTAAAATCATACATGGAAATTCTTAATAGGGAACTAATATTATGAACTATTAACTATCTTAATGAAAATAATTCATATACCAAAGAATTATTACCTTTTAAGGACATTTTATATTTTCATGAAATATTCTTTTCTCAAAAGCTTCTGGGGGTGGTGGTAGTGGTGGTGTGTGTGTGTGTGTGTGTGTGTGTGTGTGTGTGTGTGTGTGTGTGTGTTTGTATATGAGTTGGGGGGGTGGTAATGGGTATATAATATACATGGTTAGGACAATGTTGGCTGTCTGTCCCTTGCCTTCAACTTTGTTTGAGATAGGATACCTTGGTTTTTGCTTCTATGTATACCAGCTGGCCCATAAGCTCGAGGTATATCCATCTTCCCTTCCTTCTTGCCATAAAGGGATTATAAGCACACAGATACTTATGTGAGTTCTCAAGACCTGACCTCAGGTTTTCACAAGTACTTTATCCACTGAATCATTTCCAAAGCCCCAAGAACTCTTTCTAATAAGAGGTCCAGGACTAGAGATACAGTTCCACAGTAGAAAGCTTGCCTAGTATGCACATAAAATTCTGAATTCCATCTCCAATGGAGGGGGAAAATCTTTAATTTTCAGTTTTATGGAGATGAAAATAATATGAAAAAATTCCTATTTGTAGGTACACCTTTCATATAATTTAGAAAAAAGTAATATCCATGGGTATATAGTATGTTAAAGTGTTTTTTTTTAAATACAGAAGAAATGTAAACAAAGACACCCATTTCTCATTTTCTTAAGCTGTTCAAATTGAAGGGCTGTATATGACTTAACCAACGAATGTCAGGTTTTAGTTCATTGCACTATTTTACTTAATAGCAAAATTTCAGAATACAACAGTCTTTTTCTTTTAACACATACAAGTTACTTTTCAGAACAAATCCCTAATATCTACTGTCCAGTGTTAGAACCACAGAAATGAAAGAGACCTATCTATTTCAACTGAGGACACAGAGGTTCAGAAAGATGAATTTCCCAAATTAGCAACATTGGTTCCTTAATTCTAGGTGAAGTAGATTCATAAATTCCTGTTATTTAACAACTCAAAGTACACAGATCTATGGAAATTTCAACTGCTTGGTTAATTATATAAAGGCTCAATCACTAATCTACCAATAGTGAACTGCCTTTATATAAAGAGAAATATTCCATGGAATTACTAGACATGCCCAAACTAAATCCCTTTGAAAGCAGGCGTCAGCAAACTTTTTCTGACATGTGTCACATAGTAAACAGTCCAGTGGTCCATAGGTCTCCGCCACAATTGCTCAATTCTGATATTAGAATAAGAAAACAGACAGATAGTCGATAAACAAATGAGTACAGCTTTATTTCAATTTACAAAAATAGAGAAAGGTCAGACTTGGCCCTACTAGATGTAATTTGAAAAACCTTAAAGGATAAAATTATTGGGTATATGATTCAAATAAACTCCTTATGAATAAAACATAAAATCAGGAAAAAAAGAAGGGGCATGGTGCACACCTTTAATCTCAGTACTCAGGAAGCAGAGAAAGGAGGCTCTCTGTCAGTTCAAGGCCAGCCTGATCTACCTGTGGTCCAAGCCAGCCACATAGTGAGAGAAGTCTCAAAACAAAACAGTGGAGGCAAAAAATTTAAAACACAGAGAAATGAGAGACAGAATTTTACTTTTAAAAAAATCTATTTTTTAATTCTTTTTTTTTAATCTCAAACTAAGTAAACAAGCTAAAAGGGGAAGGCTTCTACACCTCAGTAGCTATGAAGGTCAATGCTTACTACTTACTATCTCAGAGGTGACAACTAAAGGAACAGTTCAGCAAGACTTTGTGACTGTTTACTTGTTCTTACAAACTCTGGTTCTTAAATGGAATTTTCAAAATGAACATGGCTGAGCTGCAATACATACTTTATAAACCATAAAATATGTAGGCAAGCTAAAAGGGGAAAAAATTTAAACATGCCATCATGTACTTGCTTGAAGCTCTTCTTTTTTCTGGGGCTCAAGTGACCAAAAAGGAGTAAATACCCTACCACATGAGAATCAGAAGACAAAAGAAGAAATTTGATACAGGAGATAACATTTATATTCTTTATGTAACTTGAAATGCACAAATAAAATAGCATTTCACCCAATTTGTTACATCATAAAACACATATTGATGAATGTTTCCAGCATTACTTCAGCAATAAAATTCTAAGAACATTGACAAAGGCCTCAGAGAGGAACTCAAACTACACTTTAACCAATAAAGTTTACCTAATACGGATTCTGCTACCGCTTCTTAAATTACTGAGATTCTAGCTACCACTTTCACTGTAACAGCTTCAGATTACACAAGAAATAGCAAGCACTGGTAAAAGGTATTATCTTTCTGTAAATAATTAGCTCAATCTGCACAATCACAGAAAATCTTTAAGTATGTGTCAAAATACCAAAATGTCAACAGTTTTTGGTAAATTTTGTTGAGAATTTGATAAACTTATAAATGAGTTCATATTTGTGAAGCACTTAAAATAATGTTCGGTGATAATGAGCTGTTTATAAGCTTCTGAATATAAACTTCACTTTGTCCCTGAAGAACTTGCTTCATCTATTTCTTTTTAATAAAATGTATAGGTTGTTTTTAACTTTAGAATTTAACTTTTTTGTTTTCCTTTGTTTCCTGGGTCTTGCTATGGCACCCATGTGTGCAGTTCTTGGAGTCAATCAACCTTTCTTGCATCACCACCACCCCTCCAGCTCCCACCAAACAGCTGTTGCTATAGAAACTTCTAGCCTAGAATTTAACATTAACATCTCTGAAAAGATGAACAAGATGGTCTGGCTAAAGGTTATATGCTCCCATTGCTTTGCACCTTCCACGTTTGCTTAGATTACAGTGAAACATTAGCCAGAATTAAGGGTTTTAAAAAGAACAATCATGTTTCATTATCATGAATCTTAATATCCTCAATGTCAAAGAATGAGTGAAATACAGATGATTAACTCTTTCAAGGAGCTTTTTAAAAAAGAGACATTCAATATACACTGACCACTAATTATCATTTATTCACACATTTAATTTTAATAAACAAGGTATAATTAAAACTATTATTTCTCTTTTTCCTCTTATCTGACTTTCACTAAGACCAAAAAAATGGAAAAGCTATTTAAGAGAATATTTTTGGATTTCCTCCTCAAATAGTATAAATGAGTAAATATGCATATAAAATAACCCTCTTTGGCTAGACATTTGTTTGTTCTCCAGGGTACAGGTCACAGTTTCACAACAGTTTGTCAAAACACTTCTCATACTTAGACAGTTGAACTGTCCCAGACAAGATATGCATTTTAAAGTTAATGAAATCTGATTCAGTTTGACAAATGAATAAGAAATACTACAGTACCATTTAAAAGCAAATAAACAAACACTTCCTCTAGTGTGTGGACCAAGGCTAATCATTAAATATATAATAATTGTAAAAATTTAGAAAATGTATCAAATGTCTTTATACATTTTAAAGATATATTTCAAAGTATCTGTTTATTGGGTGAGATCTGTGCACATGAATACCAGTGATTATTTTGTTGTTGTTGTTGTTGTTTGTTTTGAAACCAAGTCTGTCTACACAGCTTCACTCCTGAAACTAGTGATCTATGAGAATATGCCATCCTGTGGACCTGGAGTTACACTGTAAGCAACCTGATATGGCTGACAGGAACTCAACTGTCATCCTCTCCAAGAGCAGTATATGCTAACCACTGAGGCGTCACTCCAGACACTCTTACACTGTGCTTTTAGTGTCTTTGAAGAAAGGCTTCTATTACAATAAATAAAATATAATCTGTGAAATATGCATTTTTATTATGTATTAAAGTCTAGGATTCTGAGACAGAAAAGTAATTATTTTGGATAACATTCCTAAAATAGTAATTCTTCTTCTTTTTAGTTAACTTTATTGTAATCCCTAGGAATAAAATAGAGTAAATTTATTCCATGGGAACGATAAATTGTTACCACATTACATTGTTATCACATTGTGATTTGATGAAATTTCAAATCACTTTGCCTCCATATTATAATTTCCCAAATGAGTAGTTACAAAAAAAAAATTCCATAAAGGTCTCTATATGCTTTTCTGATTTAAAAACAACAACAAAACAGAATTTTCCAACAAGAAAATAGGGGGGTGTTAGTACAATCTTGAGACTTTTAAGGAAGATGGTTTGTCCATCCATCAATCTAAGATTAATTGCTTGATTTAGCTATTTAGCGCTATATAGAGCTAAAGCTATAGGATAGTTTTACACATAGTTTTAGGATAAAAGTTTTGAAAAAATATAGGCAACAATTCTAGGTTATAATTTTAATACACTGATTCATAATTAAAATATGGACTTCTGTACTATTTGAAGATAAACATACTACTCTTTTCCTTTATTTAAAAGATACTTCTTTGTATCATACTGGCATGATTAGGAATTAAATATCAAATAAATACTTCAAGATCACTATAAAAAGCTGTTAAAAAAAAAAAAGTAACTATAGCCAATGGACTACCACTTACACATACAGCTATGCTAGAATGCTACACTAGCAAGGTCTCAAACTAGCTCCCCTCTGCTCCTCAGCAAGTCCACAGCTGCTCACTTCCTGGAATCAATAAATACATAGTTCCCTAGCACTCTGACTACCACTGCTGAGTGCTGTGATAACAGACATGCACCATCATACTCAAATTTAAATGGAACATCTAACAATATTCACCTTAGCTAAACAAGCTAGAAAAGTAAGTTATGTTCCAAAAACTTGATTGTTAAATCAAATGAACTGTCAGTTTCCAAAGTACTTTAAATAGAATGTATACTTTATAATATATTAATATATTTTATAATAATTTTATATATTATAAATCATAAAATATAAAATTGTAATAGAATACTATATTTAAAATAAATAAAATACCTTTATAATATTGAATTTTCTTTTATTTTGAAAAAACCCAGAATCTTGGATACATTTTAATTTCAAGATCCTTCAATAAAGACAGTTCTGGACCTTAATAGTCCTAATATATTACAGTAAATTTTATTCTTCAAGAGTAACAATGTTTCTTCTTCTAAGTGTGTGTGTGTGTGTATGTGTATAATTTTTAAAAATCATATGACCTATGATGTTCCTTTCCCACATTCCTTATCTTCTCTTCTTTGTTTCTGGGGTTTTGTTCGGTTTTGGTTCTTTTTACATATGTGGAAAAGCCTAAAACACCAAGAAAGGGTTTCATGTTGAAGAATAGAAGTTTGATATCATAGAAACAAATTTTCTTCACAAGCTTTTAGAAAACAGCCACCAGTAGAAATTCTTAACATTTTATATTTTTATAAAACTATTATATACATGGTTTTAAATGAAAGTGTTAGTTAATAAGAGAATATTAATATTTAAGAGTGTTTTCAGTTACCCTTGGATTTATATTATCTAAAGCCACTGCTCTTTTCCCCCATTTGCTTATGTGTTAACTGATACACATTAAGAAAGAGCTACTAAGAAAAGACTCCTGGTAATACAATAAAAATGCATACCATATAATAAGAGAACAAATTGGGGAGGGTGATATAGAAAGTTTTATTTGAAGGTGTATGTATGTGTATATTAGGCAACTCAATTAGTGAGCCAGAGCATAGAAAACTACACACATAACCTCCCAAAAAAGAAGGCAACATTTCTGGAATTCTATAATATTTTTCAAAAGTGCTTTTTAAACAAAACACAGGAAAAAAAACAACTAATTATTAACTCACATGCATTCCCAGATTTTAAATATAAGTGCATTGTAGAGAAAATTAACTTCCTTTTAATTTTTCTAATAAAATACTCTCAAGTGCTTTTGGCAATGATATCCCAGTGACAATTAGATTTAAATATATCAGACAGAAAAACAGCTACTTAATTTAAGCTGGTTTTACCTCTCTTCCTATGAGATGATGCCAAATCAAAGTCAACATTTCGTCGGCCACTCTATAACAAGTTTAAAAAAAAAAAAGTTTAGGTGTTAAGAGTTTTATTATTGATGTTTAATAAAGCATTAAAATAACACACATAGTTATAGTAATGTCCTATTTTTTTCACCAATAGTCTTTTACCAACAACACACCCAGTGACAACAACTATAAAAGTGCACATGCACATACCGTCACAGATCTTAAACAAGCGCAGGCATTAATTCCCACAATGGAAGAGCGATTGGCTGTACGTGCTGCTGCTACCCTTCTACTGTCTTTATGCTCCTCTTCCAGTGACAGAATGACAATAATACTTCAAATACCTAAAACTACTGCAATAATGTCCTAGTTACCAAAATTACTATTTTTCTGTCTTTATTTTCCTTTCTTTTCAAACTTTGCACTAGCCTTCCCTGGGAATTTAGAGGGCATCTGACAAATAGTCTAACAAAGCAAGTTACACAGTTCTAAGACTCTACTGGCATTCCAAAATACTTTCCAACTGATGAAACTGCAAACAGCTTAATAGAGTAAATGCTTCCAGAAAAAGAGAAGTTTATTCTCTATGTATTAGGTGGTGGGGGGTATAAACTGTCTACTCTCAACTGTCCATATGCACAACCAATTATACATAAACCACACTAAGTTAACTTAAGATCATGTATTTAACATTATGGCGATTTCAATTGTACTTTAACAGGGTTTCACACAAACAAAAGAATGTGTGACAAATAAGACTATGGAAGAGGATCATTTGATAAATATTGTAGAAAGCCTTCACCTATTGCAAATATAAACACATACAAATGTACCCACGTATAGGTAAATATATATTGTTTTATCTGTCCATACATACACATCAATCAAAAGTGCTAGGTCTCAGGCCATTTTATGCTGAATAAACCAAATCATCCAACTAGTCTCCCAAAGACTGTGATATAAAATGTTTTCATCACATGTGTAAGAAGAAATTAATCTCACCTCAAAAACAGAAATAGCTATTTCTCTTTAACTGAGTTGTCTTTATCTTTTAGACACTAAATTTTACTATATATATAAAGATTTCTTTATTATTATAGATCAGTACACTGTAGTTGTCTTCAGACGCACCAGAAGAGAGCATCAGATCTCATCATGGGTGGTTGTGAGCCACCATGTGGTTGCTGGGATTTGAACTCAGGACCTTCAGAAGAGCAGTCAGTGTTCTTGCCCGCTGAGATATCTCACCAGCCCTACAATATATTTTTCTGCATGGTGGCTCCTTTCTACTTAAAAGAATTGATAGTAATGCAAAAATCTTAATGGAGCTTTACCTTTTTGTCTAGTCTTTTTTCAGTATTCATTCATGTAGATTATCCGTTTGTAAAGTATTTGCTATATGCTAAATCCTTTTAGTTCTGAAGAAGCTAGGTAATAGCATTAAGAATAAGCCACAAAATACTGATAAGAATGACAATCTGAACTCAAATAATTCAACGAATGTCAATCAAATACGATTCGGTATTTTTGGTTCACTAAGACAGAGTAGATAATTCATTATAAAATAGATGTTACAAAAGAAGGCTCAAAGATTTATCACTAAACTAGTTACCTTTGTTTATTTGAAACGAACTTCTATTTCATTCACTAACAACCTAAGGGTACTACTAGACATATAAGAATAATGGGTTACCACCTAATAAAACAGAGTACAAGAGAAGAAGTTACAAGAGACAGAAGAAACCACTGTTATATGAGCTAAGATTGGGGTAGACTCATCCAGTAGTCTAAGCAAGAGTTAAATCTACGAATCAGGACCTCAGGAATAAGCCAGGACTGAAGACCAAAACCATTGACAAGTGTAATATAGCTATATTACTTCTATCATAAATCTTTCAAGTTTGGATATGCCTAAAACAAGTATAAACAACTCAACCCAAAAACTTTATATATAGCTTGAAAGCAAGAGTCCTTCTTTAGATATACCTACCAGTGCATAACCCTCTTCATCTGATTCAGGCTGAGACAAATCAGATTCACTCCTTGATTTGATTAGTCTGTAACTTGGACTTGCATGAACTAGGCGGCTCTCAGCAGTGAGACTTTCACTCCTGTCTCACATAAACAAAGAAAAGTTTTTTTGATTGGAGACTGTTAGTGAACATAAAACTGAATGGAACTAGCAACACGAAGACAAAGCACAGTGAAATCATTATGTCTGCCCATAGAAAGCTTGGCTCATATAATAAAGCCCTTTGGAATTACATCAAATATTTTTATACGGTTATATTACAGAAAGATATGAGTAATTTTTGGATGTTTGTTAACTGTGGCTGTTTATATGTATGGAAAAATTCCTCCTCATGGAACCAGAATTCACATTCCAGGCTGAACCAGCACTACTGTTTATTTTCTATTCATTCTCGTCAACTTGTATTTCTTCCTCTGTCTTTGACACTACCAAACAGAAACTGTAAGAAGTACCACAGGGGAGAGAACAGCATTTTCAGTTTCCAGTCAGGCCCACCTGGTCATAAGTCCAGTGCCTTCAGAGGCACTCACAGAAGGCTGCTGTAACTGCCCTTCTTCCCTCCGCTTCTGAAGCTCATCAATCACAGGACTTACTCCTAATATTAGGAGCGCACAGCGGTGGATCACAGAGTTGCAGGCAGCAGTGTACACATCCTGCCCCTCAGGAAGGTCTGTGCTGACCCGTCGTTCTTGCTGAGACTGTGGAGGTGGGTCCTCAGCTCGGACCCCAGACCCTGCCCCACTGTTCATTCTATCTCGGTCTCGGCTACGAGCTACTTCTCGGGCTGAGAGGAAACACTGAAAGATTTCTGTAACATGCAACACAAAAACAAGGTCTTAACACATGGGGGGAGAAAAGCAAAGAAAATAACAATGAAAATAGTCAAAAAGTTTGAACCAAAACTTAGTGAAACAGGGAAAAATCAGTTTTTAGACAAGAAATATAGCAGAGTAAGAAAGTTACAGTAAATGTCATACTTTTTATAAAAATTGCAATAGGGAATGTGTGTATACCTCATAGAATCTGGATTTGGATGGTTCCACCTTAAAAGAGAGTTGTGCCATCTTAAAACATGTCAAATTGGTAAACTGACTTAGGTGTAATCACATGAGATCTGTGACTTTGGAAAGGGCCATTTGGCCTGCCTTTTCCTCCATGAACCAAGTCATGTAGACTGTTTTGAGAGGATATATCCTTTGAGGATGACAGCTAGAAAATAGCTTCAATTCTCAGACTGCTAATGGGGCTGCCAAGTCAGGCTAAGCAAACTCTCTAAAATGATCATCTGCCCTGCTTCCCAGATTTCCTTATAACATCCTTGGAATTTTCCCCAATTCTAGGTATCTACCTGTCCTGTCATTTCTTAAATTAATCATTCTTTATTGACAAAATATAAAAGCATCAAACTTTAGTAATTTCTTTTAGTAATTTCTTTTCAAATTCAAATTCATGGATCCCCATGTACATATAAACCTAATGAAAATTTTATGCTTTTGTTAATCAGCTCTTGTATTAATGAGATTCCTATATCTAGTAAAAAAAAGTCACATAACAACTAAAGAATGACAGACTGGGTCCCCTTCTCCAGGATTTCAAATTTTACTAGTGAGTTAGGTCTCAAGACCAGCAGCAGCTGCTCTATTTGTGCAACTGTGCAAATGCAAATATCAGACCCACCCCAACTTTCTGAATCAGAATCTCTGTAAATGGAGCCCAGCAATGTTTTAACAAATCCTCCAGCAGGTTCTAAAGATCAATATAAGGCTTTAGGTCAGTGGTTCTCAACCTTCCTAATGCTGTGACCCTGATACTATGATACAACAACGCCACACATTGTAGTGACTCCTAACCATAAAATTATTTTCATTGCTACTTTATAACTATAATTTTGTTATTGTCACAAATCATAATATAAATATATAATGTATAGGATGATTTTAGAAGACCCCTATGTTTTACATACCCCAAAAGGGATGGCAATACACAGGTTGAGAACCACTGATCTCTAGGTTACATTTCAAAAACAAAAAACTTGCTTATTTCTGAAATGTTCAAAATCTTGGTATGGAAAAAAATATCAGGTTACAAGGAAAACAGACAAATTTAAGCTTATGCATAATGAAAAGCTTCTCCCTATCTATCTGAGTTTATAAAATTTCTAACACCTGAACTTGACTGTATCTTAAACACATTAAAAAGAAGCAACCACTGATGTCTTTGCTGAAACTGAAACTGCTTATGATGGGCAAGATTGCCTCCACAGTTAAAACACCATCATCATGAAGGATCCATCTGACACAGCCCATGTTGCTCACGAGTATAAAATGCTAGTGAATCAGCAAGGTTCTGAGACTGCTATTATAATGGTGAATATTTTATAATAGCTAAAGAAATTTGCTCAAATCTAGAGTACAAGTGGTATTCTTAATGGGAAATGCAGGCAAAAAAGTTGGCAAAACATTAGATACATCCGTTAATATGGAAATTACTAATGAAAAGTGTGTACAACTTTATTTCTTAATATTTATTTTATTTATGTATTTGGGGAGGCAAACATGTGTGGAGTGGGTTCTCTCCTTCCATCATGTGGATTCTAGAGATCAAATTCAGGTTACCAGGCTTGGCAGAATGACCTTTACCCACTGAGTCATGCTGTCCTGTGAACTACTGGACCTTTACATTTAGAGAATATGATATTTTTCATTATGTTGTAAAATGTTCCTTACTTCTGTAAAATTAAAGCAACAAACTCCAAGAGTCCAGAGGTAGAAAGCAGTAAAAGTCATCCATCTAACAGATACTGGAATTTCCAGAACTGGTTCTAATTCAAGTTGTTACTAACTGTGACTTTAGGTATATAATTCTGTCTCCTTAAGTCTCAATTCACCTATCTTTACAATGGAACATTATTAGAACTTTAAGACTGGGCTGGTGAGATGGCTCAGTGGGTAAGAGCACCCGACTGCTCTTCTGAAGGTCTGGAGTTCAAATCCCAGCAACCACATGGTGGCTCATAACCATCCGTAACAAGATCTGACACCCTCTTCTGGAGTGTCTGAAGACAGCTACAGTGTACTTACATATAATAAATAAAAAAACTTTAAAAAAAAAAAAAAAGAACTTTAAGACTACTATAAGAATTATGAATCACTCCACCCGAAACTCCAGACACCATGCTCAATGCATCAAAGGTGCTTACATGTTATAGCAAGTTTATTGTACATTACCATTCCCCAAATGACTATTATGTTTTGTTTTGTTTTATTGTAAAGGAAAGCTAATACTATGTTTACTATGTTGTTCTCTCTGACCTCTTTTCCAGAAATTTTTGAACTCATTTTTTATTTAGCTATGGAAGTTCTCATTTTAGCTTGTAAAATTCTACTAGTTAATCTCCCTATCTGTGAATTCCTTTATTCTACCTTATCTTTTTATTGTTGTTTAAATTATTTTTAGTTTTCTTTGAGACATCTCAAAATAGCTTTTAGAAGTATACAGAAAGCAGTTAAATATATAATAAAGCTAAGGCACATAGATCTACAGTATAGTGCTTGCCTTATTTCTAAGAGCCTAAATTTAATCCCAGTGCCACCTCCTTATAAGTTGAAAACATACACAAATACTGTTAAAATTGAGTGCAGGCTACAAATTAAATATTCATGTTAATGTAAAATATCCAAATCATTTAAGATACTGATAAAGATTTGAAAAGCTTTGATAATTATCTGTAATCATGTAAATAACTACTTTTTAAAAATTATCTGGAGGTTTTGAATATAAAATATGAAAAGTTTCATCCACCCATCCAAAGTTATTCTCATACAATTGTTCTACCACTGCTTTTATCTCTTATACCTACTGAAATAATGTATAGTTGAAATTTACAATTTTGAAAGCTCTATACATAAAACACAATTTGGATTCCTAAATGGCATAGTAAGGGGTTCATTCCCCACAAAGAAGTCTCCAGCCTGATGAAAACTGACATGCTCTGAGGGATTTTCAAACAAGAACATGCAATACAAAGGCATTAGAGTGACACTACCCTGGGTTCAAAAGTCCCCTGTAATGTTGGCTAATGCAAACTTAAATCCCTGGTACAGTGTCAGATACATTTTAGAAGCATTACATAGACATTCTTTCTCTGTTTTCCTACAAAACGTCAGGATCCTCACGTCTCAAGGAAGAAGAATGTACTTACTGCCAGCTGTCATTACTTCATGTTCCCGTTCTTCTTCCTCATCTTCTGGCTCTGGGTGGCCATCCTCCCTGTCTCTCTCAGCCAGCTCTTCCATTTCAGCTTCTTCATCAATGGTCCGGGTAAAGGAATGTTCTTGAGGATCAACATCTGCAGAGTCTTGGTTATCTGAGATCTTAAAGAAATAACAGGAAACTATACTGACTATATTTTTTTCAAAGCTTCAAAAAGTTTTCAAGAAACCTAAATTTTTATGTCTTAGAAAATACTGCCGATATCAATAATAACACATAAACTTTACAAATGATACACTGGTAATTTGCAAAGATTACACAGACTATATACACATATATACAAACAGACAAATGTTCTTTCTTGCCTGATATTTTCACTGAAATGTCATGCTATAAATTAATTCACCTTTACTTTGTGTTTGGCTATAAACTACAAAGCTGCAATGTAAGTTACAAAATGATACAAGCACAAAAGGTGATTTTTGTTACTTGGTTTTGGTTTTTTTGTTATATTCTTTGGTTGGTTGGTTGGTTGGTTGGTTTGAGATAGGGTCTCTCTATTCAGCCCAGGCTGTGCTGGAACTCAAAATGTATGCCAGGCTAGTCTTTAACTCAAAGAACCACTTGCCTCTGCCTCTGAGTGCTGGAATTAAAGGCATGTGCCATTATGACCAGCATTGATTCTATGGTTCCCTTCAAGTTATCTATGCTATTACTCTGTACAAATAAATGCTTGCAGGAATAGTATGAGGGTTCAAACTCAAAGCCTTACATATGCTTAAAAAGCTTAACTTTAAGTCCGAATCACCAATAATTCTAAATTTAAGATGGTACATTTTAAAATTAAACTTTGCTCTCCTTCCCACCCACAAAAATCCAAAAGTTCAAAATCTAGTAAGAACAATGTTAATGTAGTTTCCCATAATGGTCATGCTACATAACAGCTATACTTAGAAAAGTCTCAAATATCATAACTAAATAATTCATCTCATAAATTTCAATACAAAGTACAAATGAAAACTTTCAATTACAATCATAATAAAGGATATATTCTATTAACTTAGAAACTTTACAATATACAAATACTTAGCACTGAGGCCCATATGTCACATATTTACTTTCATATACATGAGTTTCAAATTAGAGCCTTGAGAAATGATAAATTAGTACTTCTTGTGAACATTTAAGGTCACTCAAATATCCATACCCATAAATATTAAGCCAGTACATGCTGAAATCTTGTCTGTTGTTTATGTTTAGGAAACTAAATCACAAAGAGCAAAAACTCTGATGTGTCCAAGTTTTAAAGTAAGCACTGTGAACAGGCTTATTTCTATAATTACAGGGATGTGCTGTCAGAACCACCAAGTCCTTTCAAAATCACCTATTTGTTCCCATATTTACTCCTGGATCGTCCTCAATTAGTGGGCTCAATCTTCACTTTCAGAGTATACAACTATAACTACAGAAATGGTGCACTGTTTATAACCTTGGCCTTTTTTCACCTTTTACTACACTGAGAATTTTTCATAATTTTCAGTTCTTGTGTGATTGCTGCATTTTTTTAATCATTCTTAAGTATCTGGTAATATCCCTGATAATTTCTGGCATTATAAGTTAAACAGGGTAATTCTAATGTAACTTAATCAATTTAAAAAAGGAGAATATTACCCATGGTATGAACAAGCCAGTTTGTAACTATCATCTATGAAAGCTGTTACCTAGCGGCCCTATTGCATTTGATAAAAATGAGGTAAATAAACCCCAATCTTCCAATACTTTCCACTAGAAAACATGCTAGCATGTTTTGAACATTCGTACCAATCGAGGCATGTTTTTCATAAATTGTGGGGCCACCTCTGACAAGCTTGCAAGAAAACATAGAAATTAATTGATTTCCAACTTTACCCATCTGTCTCTTGATGATGACCTGGTTTGAATAAGTTCAAGGTTCTTGCAAGCAAGTAAACGACTTCGAACTTTGTATACACAACGATACACTTCTGATAAGCTTTTACCAGGTTGGTATCTAAATAAAGAACCAAAATAGAAAAGTTACCTAGTTTCTAACATCATGAGAGCAAATATTTGTCTGAGGATAGTTTTTAAGTTACTTGCCGGCTTTCTCCACATGCTTGACTAAGTAAGTTTGTGTGTTTGAGGAGTGCTGCAAGAACAAATCTAGACACAGTGTCCAAGAGTGACTCATTACTTAAAGTTGCACTGTCCCAATCTGAAAATAAAATGATACAATGACATTTAAAAGGACTCAGAAAACAGGTCTGAGGTAATTTTAATAGCTTTTGTTTCCCAACATCTGAATTTCACTGGCATTTGGAACAACTACTTAACAAATGCACAAATACTGTTTCAGATACTGTGGATACAGTTTTGAACCATGACTCTGATCTCATGGAATTTGAATCTTGGTATGGGGTATGGAGATGCAAAAGACATAAACGAATATGACAGGCAAGGGCTAAGGAGAGAAACAACACAGGGCAAGAACTGGGGAACTGTGCTATATAATTACTGTTTCATACAGGGTGCTCTGATCAGTTTTCTAATTTGAACAGAGAGCTAAGTGAAGCAAGGAAAGAAACCTCATTGTTAAAGAATATCATTAGGATAACCAGGGTTCAAGAGGTCAGAATTGCTGGAACAAAGGTACATGTACAAGAGTGCTAGGAGATGACATCAGAGAGCTGGTGGGGAATTAGACTATAACTTGTCTACATGACTTTTAAAAAAAACTAGGGAGTAGCAAAGAGAGTTTTAAACACAGAAATGGCATGATCTGACTTATATTTTAAAAGCTCTACCTCTTGAATAGTAAAAGCAGATAGTAAAAAGCAGAACTCATTACTGCAGTAAACAACAAGAGTGGTCAAACATGGGTAGGAACAATTCAAGTAGTGAGAAGTTGTCAGAGTCCGCATAAACTCTGAAAGTACTGTTAAAATTTGAAGCCAACAAGAATTTAAGTGAATAAGTTATAGTGCAATTGTAAGACCACACAAGTTTTGTAGGAAAAGAACTGGAATCAAAGTCAAGATTTGAACATTTTCCATTAAGCAGCCTAAAAACTGAATGAACTATTCACTTAGGCCACACACACACACATATGAAAATATATATATATATATATATATATAAATATATATATAAATATATAAATATATATATACACATATACATATATATACATATATATACACATATACATATATATGTGTGTGTGTGTATGTATATGACATGTAGATGTATATGGTATAATTTTAAGCCACAAAAGTAGAT
>NC_034599.1:61377248-61383108 GCF_900095145.1 Mus pahari | reverse complement strand
AAATATCTAGACAGAAAAAAAAAATACCTAGACAGAAATGAATATATATAACTGAAAACTCAAACCATAGCATTAAATGAAGAAAACCAGTCAGGTGGGTCATCTGCCCCCCTCCCATTCTTTTAATTCTATGTTGGCAGACCATGGAGTATATTATACTAAATAGAGTATATACTCTTAAAATAAAGAAAATTCAGCAGATTCAATGGGGGGAGGGGGTCCCCTGAGTGATTTCTTCACTGATCATCTGACAGATTTACTGAATAATGATTGTACTCCAATGCGAAACCAAACAAAACGTATCCTTGGAAAATATTAAGACCCAATTTAGTTTTACTTCCTCTTAACTATTCTTAAGGCTCCTTCCCCAAAAGATAAAATGCTATATATTAATTTTCACTTTATTTCCATGTATAAGTTAAAAATATAAAGCCAGACTTAACTAATTTATAGGCAAAAGAACTGACAATGCAAATATGCCTAACTTTATATAAAACTTTAGAGTTCACAGAGACTCTTGTAACAACTGTGTATACTGTATATATGCATTCAGAATTTATCCACATCAGGTTCTCGGGTGTTGCCTGTTCCACAGACCTGGTTACTGTCTGAAAACTGTTACGACATAATTAAACAGGGGGAGGGGAGAGGAGAGAAGAGGAAGTAAGGGAGGAGGAGGAGGAGGAGAGAAGGAAGAGAGAAGGAGAAGGAGAAGGGGGGGGAAGAGATTGAACCCTGCTGTTGAGTGCCAGGACATGTATGAAGGACAAAGGCAGGTTGCAGTTCTCATGTGGTCCCTGGCACTGAACTCAGGATATCAGGTTTGGCACAGTGAGCATGAGCCATGTCACTAGCTACCAAGTTATCCTTCCACTAGTGTTTAAAATAACTGATCTAGGAATGGCCGCACATGCAGTAATTTTAGTACTCAGGAGGCTGAGGCAAGAGGACTAAGAGTTTAATGCCAAACTTGAGCTTAAGCCTCTGTCTTTAAAAAAGAGAGATGTATATAATAATATATACACCTTAATTTTATTTATAAAAGATAAAGGCCAATGAAAAGTGAAGACGTATTTACTTTTACCATCTTTTAAACGTGAGAATTCCAAGATACAGAAGAAAACTAAGGCTAGGATAAGAAAGAAACAACACAGAAAAAAGCAGAGACTACAGATGTTACTCTCAACAATATGGGTGACTGTGTTTGTCTGGTTGGGATACTTATTTTGAGATAGGGTTTCATGTAACCCATATTAACCTCAAAATCACTATACAGTGGAAGCTGATCTTAAACTGACCTTCCTGCTTCACATCCAGAGTGCTGGAATTACAGGTATGCATCACTATGCCCGGCTTTAATATGGGTCACTGTCAAACATGGGAGCTAAGAATACATCAAGGATATTGTCTGAAATTTGCACATACAGTTAATTCTAGTAAATAAAAAATATTAGAAATAGAAATATTACCATATATTTGTATACTATTTCACTATTAATAGCCTATTTTATCTCAAATGGGTACTATTAGCACTCTGAATAGGCAAAAATTTTTATATAAAGAAATATTCAGTAGGCCTACAGCCTAGACATCTAAATATACATCCTCTAATATAATGCTTCACTGAATACTTTCATAAAATGATTTATTACACAGAGTCCAACTTTAACACAATCAATTTTCTTTAAATGGGGTATATGTGAATACCTCAAATAATCTGATGCAATGATGCATTTCCCACAAACAGAAAAACAATTATTTTAAGCTGTTACTTATAGGAAATCATTTTCCTTAAAAAAGCAATAGGAATAGCTCCTATTATCTATACAAACACATGAGTTACTTAGGCAAGTTAGCTATATATTTCCCCATTTCCTTCTCTTTATCTTACCTTTACTGACAGCATAATCCTGCATGCTGATCCAAAGGCTTCTGGCAGGCTCTTTAGAACAACCCAATGCCAAGTCTACATAGACAGCAATTTCAGGCCGCAATTTGTAATCAAAAGGCTTCTGTTCTTCATTTCCGGAAAGAGCTACTTCTAATAGGCAGCTCATACATTTATCTATTAAAAAAATTTAATTAATAATTCTATTTATTCATTTCTCTTTCTCCCATCATCCCTGTGTGTGTGTGTGTGTGTGTGTGTGTGTGTGTGTGCGCGTGCGCGTGCGCGCGCGCACACTACAGCATATGGGAGGTCAGAAGACAACTTGTGAGAGTCACTTTTCTCCTTGCACCAAGTAGGTCCTAGTGATCAAGCTCAGCTATCAGTCCTAGCAGCAAACACTTTACATCTTGAGCCATCAGTTCTCAAGTTCTCTTTGTTTGGTGTTTCGGATTTGAGACAGGGTTTCTGTGTATCGCTGCCTGTCCTGGAACTCGCTCTGTAGACCAGCCTGACCTCAAACTCAAGAAATCTGCCCACCTTTGCTTCCCAGCAAAGGGAATTAAAAGTATGTGCCACTACCGTCTGATTAAACTCCCAATTTTAAACTTGATAAATTTTGTAACTGCAAATAAAATCTTATTCAAAACATGAAATTATGTACTTGAGACTAAAGTAGACACTACTAAAATAAAGCGCTCTAATTTCTTTCCTTTTTTTTTTTTTTTTTTTTTTAGTTGGAGGCAGTATCACCTCTCTAACTCCCTCTAAAAAAGAAAGAAATGGACATTTTGGCAAATAGCCAGGGATACAAAATGTCCTACACGTGAAGCACACCCTTGAAAACCATTGCATTAAAATTGCATGGTATCCTCTTTGAAAAAAGTTGAGCCACAGAGAAAGACAATAAAATGTTTTCTCTTTGATAGACTTAAAGGAAAACAATCAGTTAAGAGTGATACAAAAAAGATCACAGATGACATGAACAAAACTTCCAGTTCCTCAACAGAATCACTATTACATTTTTGGAAACAAGGATGTTGCATTACCATCTGAGCTGACCCTCTGTCTTCCAAGTACTACAATGTTGAGAATGTGCACACCTACAGCTGGATCACTTCACTTCTTATTTCCACTGTTCCAAAATGATGGTCAGGGTTTTGACAAGTACCAAAAGGTAATTCAAACCATAACATAATAGAAATACTATACATTCAATTTTATGGAGGCAGATACTTTTTCTTGATATGTTACACAATTTTTTAAAAACTAAAAAATAATATTAAAATTGAAGTTTACTTTATTCATACTTAAGGTATGCATGGATCAACAGATACCTTTTTTACTCAAGGGATCACTAGGGACTACCACAGGCATGAGTGCCGAAAATGCTGGAATCTTATCCTGCTAATTGTTGCCTGAGTACCCCACAATTTAACTTTCTCTGCTTCATATGTCTCAATCTAGCATTCATTAGCCACAGTCAAAATCACTTTCTAGTTCAAAAGTGAAATGATAGGTACTTGCTTCTATTTGAAAAAAGAACTGTTTTCCTTGCTCTTTTTACCATATGTGCATGCCTAAAGCAAAAGTTTTCTTTTCTTCTACCCTCCCTTTCTCCCTGTCTACTCCAGCCCTTTTCTAACCTGTGGGTTCCCTCTTTTTCCTCTCTTGCCCCCTTTACTTTGTGTATATCTGACTCTTTTTCATACTGGAAAAATAAAAATTAGGCTTAATATAGGCTAGCTAATCCTACTCAATATTTCATAGAATCAAATTTAAAGGCCCAGTAAGATTAAAATATCAATCCTAGATTACCATACACTGGGACACTTGTGTTCAGGCTAAGAGCCAACAAAGAAGAGAAATGAGAGAGATGGAAGGAAAGGGAATTCCCAAAGGAAACTAACAACAGAGGAATAAAACCTGCCATTCAAACCTACAGATAGTGGCTGTGTGGCTAGTTTTAGTCAACTTGACACAAGCTATAGTCATCTGAGAAGAGAGAACCTCAATTGAGAAAATGCATTCATAAGATTGGACTACAGGCAAACCTGTAGGGTATTTTCTTAGTGATAAATGTGGTAGGGAGCAGTCCATTGTGGAAGGGTTTGCCCCAGAGCTGATGGTCCTGGTTTCTATGAAAAAGTAGGCTGAGCAAGTCATGGGGAGCAAGCCTTCAAGTAAGCAGCATTCCTCCTGGCTCCAAGTTCCTGTCATCACCTGACTTCTTGTTCTGACTTCTTTATTGATGAACAATGAAGCAGAAGTATAAGCCAAATAAACCCAATCCTCTCCAAGGTGCTTTTGGTCATGGTGTTCCATCACAGCAATTGTAACCCTAATATAGTGTCTGAAAATTGGACACTGCTCAGTCCTGATAGGTACTCTACCAGTGCATTCTACTCAGGGAAGAGGTTTTCTAACACCAAGCTTTAGAACACAAATATTTTTTTCTATGACTTGATCAAAATAAGTGAAAAGTGTTAACAAATTAGGACCAAACCTGTATTTCCAGCATTTTTGAAATGAGGGTTTCCCATTGTAGCCCAGTTGAGTCTGGAACTTATATAGCTTAGACTTCATCATGCAGCAATTCTCCTGACTCAGCCTCTCAAGTGCTGGGACTACAGGACTGAGCTACCATAGTTGGCTCTAGAAAAGTGGTTTGCAACCTTTGGGTTGTAACCCTCCTAGGGATGGTATATCACACACCCTGATTATCTGATATTTACATTATCATTCATAACAGTAGAAAAATTATAGTTATAAAGGAGCAATGAAACAATTTTATGGCTAGGTGTCACCACATCATGAAAAACTCTATTAAAGGTTTGCAGCATTCCAAAGGTTGAGAACTACTGCTCAACATTTCCCTAGATCCATATACCCCTACACTAGTGGTTCAAACCACGCTGCAGAACTTAACTGTTTTTCTGTGAACTGTACATTACAATTTTAGATCCTCTTTTGACCTAATGTGGAAAATGCACGAGTTCTGTTTTCAACACTTAGGTAAAAGATCTCCAAGGAGAAACAGAGAAGTACGTGTTCCACGTGCTTCAGAGAAGCGTATTACCCAACTGAGGGGTGTCCATTTCCACACCATCACTGAAAAGTGGTGTTTTCATCCAATATGCAGTATCCTGTTCCTCTGGAGACACAGGGGAGCCTTGAAGCATGCCACCAAGACATCGGCCAATGAGGAGAGCAATTGTTCTTTCCAGATCCACAAGCCATACCCAAGATTGAGCTGGCTGAGGTAATGGCACACCAGCTGGGTCAATTACTTCTGGCCCACCTAGAGAGAAAAATCAGTAGTAATTGTGTCTTTATCTGATATTTTAAATTTTAAAAGCTTTCTCATTGTCTCAACTTATTAAACTATAACATATTGAAAAATATTTTCTTAAGAAGAACACATAGTATTTTCTGTGTACAAATTACCTGGTCTGTTAGACTAATTTAAAATTTACTCAGACGTATAAGGCTATCAAATAAATTTTCCTTAGTAAAGTTACTAATTTTAACACTAATAATTAATCAGCCCAAGTAAACTTACCTCAAGAGATTCTAGTATACTATCTAGATTACATTTTACCATTTTTAGACAGTCTTTGGGACTTTTTCTCTAAAACCAAACAAGAATTAATTAATTAAAGCAACACTACTGCTTAATGCTCTTCTGGCTTGAACTCATAACTGTCTTATACTAAGAACCAAACCCAAGGTTTCTTATTGGATGTTTGTTTCTAAAAGTTCTTCACATGTACACACACACACACACACACACACACACACACACACACACACACAATAGCTGTAAAGAAATCAGAATTCAGTGGTGGGGGAAAAAAAACATTCCAAAAGGCAGGTATTTAAAAGAAAAAAAAAGGAAAAATCTAACAAAACTAATTTAGAAAAACACTCTATATATTTTAAAATTAGAAATAAAAAGAATATATAGCAATG
>NC_034599.1:61355115-61374868 GCF_900095145.1 Mus pahari | reverse complement strand
GCATCTGGCTATTATAAATAAAGCTGCTATGAACATAGTGGAGCATGTGTCCTTATTACCAGTTGGAAGATCTTCTGGGTATATGCCCAGGAGAGGTATAGGGAAAAAGATCAAATAACAACATATAAAGGCAGGTCTATCAGAATTACACCAGATTTTTCACCAGAGATTATGAAAGCTAGAAGATCCTGGGCAGATGTCATACAGAACCTAAGAGAACACNAATGCCAGCCCAGGCTACTATCCCCAGCAAAACTCTCAATTACCATAGACAAAGAAACCAAGATATTCCATGACAAAACCAAATTTATACAATATCTTTCCACAAATCCATCCCTACAAAAGATAATAAATGGAAAACGCCGACACAAGGAGGAAAACTACACCCTAGAAAAAGCAATAAAGTAGTCTTCTTTCAACAAACCCAAAANAAGACAACCACACAAACATAAAAATAACATCAAAAATAACAGGAAGGAACAATCACTATTCCTTAATATCTCTTAACATCAATGGACTCAACTCCCCAATAAAAAGATATAGACTAACAGACTAGATACATAATAAGGACCCAGTATTTTGCTGCATACAGAAACTACCAGAGTAACAGTGACAAAGACAGAAACTACCTCAGAGTAAAAGGTTGGAAAACAATTTTCCAAGCAAATGCTCCCAAGAAACAAGCTGGAGTAGCCATTCTAATATCAAACAAAATGGACTCAACAGAAACATGTATAAAAGTTGGGGTCATAGACAGATGTACTTAGCACTTAAAACGAGCAGAATCCATAGAAACACTTATCTAGGACTAATTGGCTATTCTGGGTCTTTTGTTGTTCCATATCAAATTGAGAATTTTCTTTCTATTTATGTGAAGAATGAGAAAAGGATGTTAATTGTGATTTCATTGAATCAGTACATTGTTTTGGTAGGAAGATTTTTTCTCACAATGTTAATTCTACCAAGCTATAAGCTTAGGAGGTCTTCAAATTGTAATACATTTCTTAATCTCTTTCTTCACACATTTAAAGTTTTCATTGTAGAGGTTTTTTACCTCTTTTGTTATGTATATTTTAAATATTTTATTTTCTTTGAGAAACTGGGAAGAGGAGTGTGTGCATGATCTCTTTCTCAGCAGGCTTGTTACTCATATTTATTAAGACTGGTAAATTTTGTAAGTCAATTATGTGTCATAAAACTTTGCTGAAATTACTGATAATTTCTACAATTCTTCTAGTCAAATTTTCTAGTCAAATTTGAGTATAAGATAATATAATCTTCAATTGAAAATAATTTGACTTAATATTTTCCCATTTGTATCCCTTCTCTTGCCTTACTGCTCCAGCTAATGCTTCGATCACATTATGGAAGAGCAGTAGGGACAGTGGGCAGTCCTCTCCCATTCCTGATTTTAATGAGGCTTATTTACGGTTTTATTCATTTAGGATGATATTGGCCATGAGTTGTCATACATAATCTATATTATGTCCTACTTGTGCTAGGGCTTTTATTAAGAATACATGTTGACTCTTTTTTTTTTTGCTTCCATTGAGATGATCATATGATTCTTGTATATTTGTCCATGTATTTGGTTTATTATTTATTTCTTACATATGTTAAAAAAATGAAAAGTAAAATCAATGTAAAAAAAAACTTTAAAATGGATTAGAGATTACTATACCTAAAGATACTACAATGTTATATAGTTTTATACACTGATAATTAGCCCAGGGTAAATACACCTTGAGTTTTAAAGGATGCCTACATGACCTGATTATTACTATTTAAAATTGGCTGTGAAATGAATCATGAATTGCAAAGTTTTAAGTACAGCAAATGTATTCTGAAAGTGTATTTGGTCCAATCTCCTGAAAACTCAGATTCCTAATAGGAAGTATTAAAACTAATAAACTTTCACAGAATTCCTGATTTAAAAAAAAAAAAAAAATCAAATGCACTAACAAGATACTTTCTCAATCTCTATTTTAAAATTCAACCAGTTGTCTATATATCCAACCAAAATAAGAAATATGTCACTATCAAATAGATTTTAAAATTATAATATTTATGACATAAAATGTTCAAATCGAATATAGTGATCCACTGATTATAAATGTATTATTTTAAATACCTCAAAGGAAAAAAGTAATGCTGACTAAAGTATAACACAATTTTGCTACTGCTGTAAGACACATCTTAATTTCAATCATTTCAAACTCTGAAGAACAAAAAGCCTTATAACTACTGGCCCTAAAGATGCTTTTTGTGATGTCCAAAACCAACTTTCTTAGCTGCTGGATGTCAGTTGCCCACTTCAGACTGTTCACTCTTAGACGATATCACATCTTTTTGATCACATGAAACACCCATATTGTTGGGAATGGTTTTATTTGAGATATGGAAGAAGAACGACCTTTCTCAAGAGCATTATTTAACTTTTTATTGCCAATACTTACCATGAAGAGGCCACTGTAATTCTTGGTCTTCTAAAAGAGCAGCAGCTGGCAGGAGTCTATTAAGGCAATCAAGAGGTGGCAGGAGGTCGAGTAGGTAACTCAATAAAGGACGAGCCACTGATACCGGGAGTAACAGTAGGGAGTTAACAATCTGGCAGAGCATACTGCCTGCAGCTGACACATAGATCACATCTATGAAGAGCAAGAATAAATCAGTTACCTCAAAAAAACCTAAATACTTCTTCAGTTTGGAAACAACTTCAATAACTTTTTGTTCAATATCTACCTGATATTTTGTCATGTTAGTATTTACTATCAAAATAACACCTACAGACACTTTGTAGAAAAGCAAACTTACCTTGCATGCCAACAAACTCAAAACACAGAAACTGTTGTTTTTTAAGATACATTATAATACCACATCCATTAATTTATCCCCACTTTTAAATTCAGAGTACCTACAACAGACTAACTGCTATTCTGGGTGCAGACACAGCCATGTCCAAAGCAGCCAAAACTTTCCATCCTCCAATGATGTTAACATTCTAACAAGGCAAGTTTTTAAGTAATCTTAAAATTAAGATCGTCACAAAATATCTGCCCTTTCATTCTAGAGATTACTTTTCAATCAAATTTGTTCCATTATTGCACTGTACTCAGGGAAATGAGGAACATTTAGAAGTGAGCTCAGTCTGAATGGACAATAAATTTACACTGCATACATAACAGACAAACCAGACTAATAAATAAGTCTTGGTTTCTCGGCTGATTTCACTCTTTCTTTTTTCTTTTTCTTTCTTTCTTTCTTTCTCTTTCTTTCTTTCTTTGTTTTTTAAAGAGAAAAACTTCAGAGATCAACAAAAAAAACATTTAAAAAAGAACAAAAAAAAACAAAAAAAAACATTTAATAGGCAACGAGAGGGGCTCTGGTGCCCAGGAAAATCCTCAGCTAGGTGGAAACATAGGAACACATGCATGGTGGTTAAAGATACTTAAGACTAGATGAGCCTATTCAGAATGGAAAGAGGATTAAAAGCAAAATTTAGAGGATCCATTCCAATGCAGAAGGGCATATCCAATGTATGAGAGGATAAATCCTTCACAAGTCACAGAAAACCACTGGTCGAGATGGGTTTTAAAAAAAAAAACAAAAGCTCATGGAAGAAGGTACTTCAAGAAGGAAATTGGACAGGGTGTGGTAATAACCCCACAACCTTTGGTGGAAGACTGAGTCAGAAGGATTGCTGTGAGATTGAGAACAACATATTCTACAGCAGAAGACCCTGTCTTGACAAAAAGGAAGGAAGGCAGAATACTGTCAAAATAGGCAGTAAATAAAAATGTTACTTTATATCATAAATTAACTGTTTGAGTTTATATCACCTAATGCCTTTAAGTTATATCTATTGAGATCACTGGAATCCTTTAAGATCAATCACTGTTACAATACCCCTAAACCAAGATGAAAGTAAACAATGCATACAAATGAAACTCAGGATTATTTCTCCTCCACACAGAGGTTATCAGGCCCTCTTGAAGTTTTGGAAAAGTTTGATGACTCTTGCTTTATAACCACTGGTTAAATGTGAAAGTCAACATCAAACTCACCTCTCAATTTTTCTCCAACACTGCCATTCCAAGGACTTTCTTTAAGCAAATTTGCAGAACGTGAATAAATATCTGTGGCATGAGGCAGCAAAAGCTGAAGATGTTTATGAAGCAATGCCACACTGCTTGAGTTCTGCAAAGAAAAAAAAAAAATCCCTAAATTACTACTTTGAAATATCCAAAGTACAAAAATAATATGATATCCCCAATTATTTGAGCTGTATGTTCCTAGTAGAGCATCATGAAAAGCATAGAATTCATACCTCAGTAACGTTATTAATGTGGCAAAAAGCAAGCAGTTGTTTCTGTAATGAACACAGTAGTTCATGAAGATGAGCAGGCTGACTGTTCTCTGAAGATGATGTTCCAAGAAGATATTTATCACTATTCTTTTCCAGCTCTCCAAATGCTTGATCCTAAAATTACACATAATGAAGATTATATTTTAAGTATGTTTAGAAAATGATTTCTATGTTTATTCTTCTTTATCACATGAGAAACACTTGATAAAATTTTAACATGTCATTTTATAATTTTAAGTTACATATTACTTGGTCACCACAGTATTTCAGATCTGACATGTTTCTATCTTTGGAGAAGGAAATCTAAAATTTTATTTATATTGTTTAAATGTTACAATACTTTGACCTAAAAAGATCCTTACCCCTTTATTCTTTTCTTAATATATTGAAAAAGCAAGGTACCGTATAAAACCCTAAATTTCTTAAGAGAGTCTTCATTAAAATTTCGGCCAGATGAGTGTCTGGATGGCAGGTCTGGGAACCATATGGCTGATCTGACAGGTTTCCATATCCCATGCACACAGTTGAAAGGTCGGCAGCATCGGAAGGTGAGCTATAGCCAAGAAGGGAGGCTACATGGGTATGATCTTGTAAACTTGTCAGAATTATATCCAGTTGCATTCTCTAAACAACAATGAAAAAAAAACATATAACTAGGATAACGTGCATTAGAAGAGAAAAAAACTTCGGACAAAAACTTACTAACAATGGATAAACAATGCTCAAGAAGTATATAAACATTTTTAAAATAAATCTTTTATTTAAAGATTTATTTATTTATTTTATATATATAAGTGCACTGTAGCTATCTTCAGACACACCAGAAGAAGGCATCAGAACCCATTACAGATGGCTGTGAGCCACCATGTGGTTGATGGGATTTGAACTTGGGACCTCTGGAAGAGCAATTGGTGCTCTTAACCACTGAGCCATCTCTCCAGTCCATAAATTTTTTTTTAAGATTTATTTATTTATATGAGTACACTGTAGCTGTCTTCAGACACACCAGAAGAGGGCATCACATCCCATTACAGATGGATGTAAGCCACCAGGTGGTTGCTAGGACTTAAACTCAGGACCTCTGGAAGAGCAGTCAGTATTCTTAATCACTGAGCCATCTCTCTAGCACAGGAAGTATAATTTTAAGAAAAACTATTCAGACAGTACCATTTGGAAAAATGTAACAGGTTTTTAATCTCATCTTTTATGATTAACAGCTAAAATTCTAGCTAAAATAATGTAAATAATTTAAGCACTATAAGTAGGCATCAGTAGAAAACTCCAATAGATAAATTATATTCATGTTATTCTACAATAATATTGATGACAACTGCTTATTCTACTGTTTGAAAGAAATCACTTGTAATTTGAACTATGCGAAATATTTACTGAAAAGCATCTGTGGACATTATACTACCAGTAAATAGCATGCTTCCCCTCAAATCTATAGCTCTACAATTAACTCTTCTATTTAGCTCAGCAAAGCATTTATTTTCATGTGCTTAAAACAATAAAAATTAAAAATAGGGCTGGTGAGATGGCTCAGTGGTTAAGAGCGCCGACTGCTCTTCCAAAGGTCCTGAGTTCAAATCCCAGCAACCACATGGTGGCTCACAACCATCCGTATCGAAATCTGATGCCCTCTGCTGGAGTGTCTGAAGACAGCTACAGTGTACTTACATATAGTAAATGAATAAATAAATAAATATTAAAAAAAAAATTAAAAATAAGCATACTCACACCTCAAATACTTTTTGCTAATGACCTTTTCCTTTTCAGATATGCATCTCTAGGCATGGGACTAACAGCAGTAACAAAAGACTGATTTCAACTCAGCACTTAGAATAAAAGAAGGGTATCTGGCTTGACACCATAATCAACACTAGAAAAATGAATCGTGGCTCTAAGAATAGACTCCAAGTTAACCTAGTAAATTATCATGTGCATCATTTCAGGTCATTAGACATCCAACAATTCTTCCAACACACAATATCAAATAGTCAGGATGCACCGCAACTATCAAGCATATTTGTGAAAAGACTTGATTTGCTTTATTTTCCTCTCAATCCTATTTCCTGTGCTATGAATGGCATATCTACATGCAAAGGCTTACCTGTCCTTTGGATAAGCTTTCCCATCTATCAGGTCCTTGGGGTAAAAGAGAGTGAAGTAATTCCATCCGTTCTCGTAATGGAGGTAACAGCATGGTTGCTCCAACTGAGAGTGTTTCAATTACCACCTAATGTCCAAAAGCAAAAAACAAAGGGAGGGGGGAGGAGAGACGAGGAGAGACGAGAGGAGACGAGAGGAGACGAGAGGAGACGAGAGGAGACGAGAGGAGACGAGAGGAGACGAGAGGAGACGAGAGGAAACGAGAGGAGAAAGATCAGCCCAGTCTTCTATTTCTAATAGCAACATATGAAAAGTGAATGCACTAACTTCTGGGATTACACAGTCTAAAGGTGCCATGTGAGAACCAAAAGCACATAAACCTTTTTTATTTGGAGGGTTTAAGGACATGATGGCTCACACCTTTAATCCAGCACTTGGTAGGCAGAAGCAGCTGGGTCTCTGAGTTCAAAGCTAGCCTGGTCTACAGAGTTCTAGGACAGCCAGAACTACACAGAGAAAACCTGCAATTGATAGTATCTAGTATACTGATGAATATCACCTAGCTAGGCCACAGATTTAGTTCTCTTACCTCTTGGATTTCATCTGGGACAGTTGAATCCATCAGCCTGAAGAGCAAATTTCGAAGTGGACCCGCCTGTCTTCCAAGAATACTGGTAGCTACCCCTCCCGCCAGGGCCAGAGCAAGGTGATTTGAAAGCAACTTCAGGCACAGCTTAAGAAAATTATGGTGTTCCCTGAAACAAAACAAGAAGCATAAAAGTAAACATAATATATAGTTTAAGGAACATTCATTTTTCTCTGTTCAGACAGTTTCTCTGCGTAGCCCTGGCTGTCCTGGAACTCACTCTGTAGACCAAGCTGGCCTCAAACTCAGAAATCTGCCTGCCTCTGCCTCCCAAGTGCTGGGATTAAAAGCATGCACCACCACTGTCTGGCAGAACATTTTTTTTCTCTTTAAAAATTGTCAAGTGATGACCAATTTTTTAAAATATCATTTATGAAATTATATATAACCTTTAAATAACACAAAGCTATTAATAAAAGTTTAGTTCTTTTCTAGCTTACAAAGAAGACTCATGTAATTTAGAGAAAAAAAAAGAATAAATAAAAGTTTGAAAAGAGTACTTAATACATATGAATGCATAAGTATCTACAACATACCTTGATGAAGGGAAAGGTAGTGGGGGAATCTCACTGTTTATTTTATCACAGTATCTCTCAAGAAAAGATCGCAGATGTGAGAAGGTACTCTCTTCAAGATCTACACAATAAGGCCTGTGCCATGCAACAACTTGTCTAGAAGGAAGCATAAGAAAAGCATCCAACAGCCTTATAAATGAAACTTCTACACATAATCTATAATAAAAAATAAGATCTAGTTGGGAAGAACAAAACAAAACTAAACAGCTTCCTTGATTTAAAAGTATAGCAACTGGGTTTTCAGGGGGGGTTGTTTTGTTTTGTATTTCTTTTGTTGTTGTTATTTTTTTGTTATTTTTGTTAATGTTTTTTGCTTTACAAAGAAATCCAACCAAACGAAGGGCAATGAAGTTAAACAAATGTTTTAAATCAATAAAGCCTAGTGCTGAATTTACTTCATTTCCTCTTAATATGAAGACATTAAACTGTGTATGTGATTTTATACATGTGTTCATGTGTGTGCATGTGCATGTTGGGGGTGCCAGTCTACATGTATGGAGAGCAGAAATTGATGACCAGTGTCTTCCTCAGTTGCTCTCTACCTTATTTTTGGAGACAAAACCTTTCTCTGAACCTAGAGCTCATTATTTTGTTAAACAGGCCAGACAGTGAACTCCAGAGTTCCATCCATGCCCCCTACAGCAACCTCAGCACCAAGATTAAACACATGCACTGCAGAACCTGGCTTTTACATGGGACTAGAGACTGAACTCAGATCCTCACTTGTCAGGAAAATAATTTAATGACTTAGCCATCTCCTCAGCTTGGTACTTAACTTTTAAATCATTCTCTAAAGATAGAGAATTCAAAATGAGAAGACAATTAAGTACCTTAAATACAGCTTCTTCATTTTGAAATATATGTGACCTCAATATACATGAAAAGATATCTACATGTGATTTCTATTACAACAGAGTCAACACTAAAAATTATATACACTTTAAATAGCATATATATTAGTTTATCTTAAAAATCATATTAAATTTTATTCTAAATTTAGTAATACTACTGTTATACTCTTGTAGGGTTGCATATGAACTGTTCTGCCAAAAGACTCATGTGCTGAAGGCTTGGTCTAAGCTAGTAAATACAATATTGAAATGAGGTGAGCTGTTCTGCTGTACCATAATGTTCTGACTGACTTCAGGCCAAGGCAATGGAGACAGAAGATGATAGACTGATCCATGTAAACCAAAGTAAATCCTTTCCCCTTTTAAGGTATTTATATAATTTGATAAAGTAGGCAAAGATAGTAACACAATTACCTATATGAAAAAAATATATTTTTGATACAACTCTGAATTAACTTGAGTATGTATACATGGAAGCTTTGACTGTGAAGAGCCACTGTTTACTTTACACATGTATAATTTTACAAAACAAAGAAATCTTACGATAAAACAAATACCCATTCCCAATAACCTTGACACAGACATAATATGTCACCACGAATAGAAGTATAGTAGTATGTACCTTATTCTTATTGTAGAGATCTGTTATGTGTTATTCTGTTAAACATGGGATCAAATACACTTACTATCAAAATCTGTACTATTTAGAAATTAATTTTAATATATGATCATTATTATTATTAAATTTAATTATTTATCTTCTGAAGTATATTGTGTGATACTGACTCAATTTTAGGACATTCAAAGTCCTAAATAGAGAAAAATATATATTTTTTAAAAAAGTACAAGCATATTTAAGTATATAGCACTTACCTGTCCCTAGGGAGAGCAGTCCATGCCAAACTATGTGATGTTCCAGCTGAGATCTGCTGAATAGCTATGCCATCTAAGCCACTCACTTTCTTTGGTTTAGTAATAGGACCTGTTGAATTTCCCTGGCCACATTGTCCCATAGAGTTATTGCCCCAGGCATAAACTTCATTATCTAAAAATAAGACATAAAGTGTAAAACTTAAATTTAAATGTAACACATTTACAAAAAAGAATAATTGATAATATTTTTTAAAAAACTAATAATGTAGAACATTTATAATCCCTGCACTAAGGAGTAAGGAGGCTAAAACAGGGGGATTTAAAGTTTGTGCTTAGGCTACAAAGATGCTACTTAAAATACTAAAACAAACAAATAAACATGACTTTACCATGAGAAAGAGACAAACAATGACTATCTCCAATAGAAATATCAACTATTCTTGTGGCAGCCAATTCTTCAATGAGCTTGGGCCTCAAAGCAGTAGCTTCTGAAGAACCACAGCCTAGACAAGCTCCACAGCCCCAAGCATAAACCTGAAAAGACAGAAATACAAAACTCATAAATTCTTCAAATAAGTAGACTATTAACTAAAATTATCAAGTTGTGGTACCTTCCTGGTATTAAAATAATATTTAGTGTTTTAATCATTTTAAAGATGGTCATTGTACTCTCAGAAGACTAATAAATAAACAAGACAGCTGAAAAGCAAACATACCAGAGGTTAGCTACCTCATGTGATTATCCCCACCCCTCCTCTCCAATTATCTCTTAAATACACACATAAAAAATAGAAATATTAAACTATTACCATACCCTGAAAATTAATACTAATTACTTCTTAGCAAATTATCTGCACTTTGTTTCATTTTTTTAAAAAAAAAAAAAAACAGGCTATGATTGTACACACATTTAATCCTAGCACATAGAAGACAAAGGAAAGCAATTTTCTGTAAGTTCAAGGCCAGTCTGCTCTACGGAGTTCCAAACCATGTCTGGAGCATTCCCCCCAGCTTCCCCAAAAAAGAAAAAGGTCACTATCATTTATTGTACTATTTTTAAACACCCCATGTATAAACAGATGAGCAGCTGGGATGAAAATAAACTGGTCACAGGTAAAATGAAAGAAAAACAGGAGAGTCTCTGCTAAAGTTACCACTAACTGGCTTGCATTTGGCAAAAATCTAAGCAATTATGGAAATAATACCTTAAAACTTCTAGTTATTACCAGATGATGGTGGCACAGGCCTTTAATCTCTGTACTTGAGAGGCAAAAGAAGGCAGATCTCTGAGTCTAAGGCCAGCCTCTACAGAGTAAGTTCTAGGACTGCCAGGGATACCCAGAAAAACCTTGTCTCAAAAGAAACAAAACAAACAGCAACAACAAAACTTCCATTTACATGTTTCTTACACGGTAGACGAGAACAAGGAATGATAATGTAAAATTGATACCATGAATCACAAAACTGATCTTAATTATCATATACAAAAAATATGTGAATTGGAAGTCAAGATAGTTCCCCTGACCATCTTTGTTACTAATAACAAATTGACTAGTGATTGACTTAGCTGTCCAGGACAAGAAGCATGAAGAGGAAGATGAAAGGAGGAATGTCTGCCCATAAGGTAATGCAACAAATCAGCAAACCGAACAAATTCCTCTTTCCATTGGCTTTGATAAAATTCTATACACTCTTTTCTTTATGCCATAAAGGCTTTTTATGGTTATTATTTTTGTTTTATCTTCAAATTATTTTAGATAAGACTAGTAAGGTCAGGTTAGATTTCTTCTTCAAAAGAAGACCATATATTTACACCAGTTATCAGAAACTTAAGTACAGAGTGTAAAAGACCTCCAGCACAGCAAAGGCCTATTCAAACAAAGATTAGGAACTAGACATGGAAGGAGATATTACTAAGACTCTAAATGACTCTGTGGTTGGTGGTCTAACTAGGTATAGGGCCCATAGACTCATGTGCTTGAAAGCTGGGAATGGCACTATTAGGAGGTGTGGCCTTGTTGAAGTAGGTGTGGTCTTGCTGAAGGAAGTATGTCCCTGTGGGAGGGGACTTGAAGGTCTCCTAAGTTAAAGTTTCACCCAGGTGAAACAAGTCTCCTTCTGCTGCCTTTGGACCAAAATGTAGAACTTTCAGATTCTTCTCTAGCAACATGTCTGCCTGGAGCTTCCATGCTTCCCACCATGATGATAATGGACTAAACCTCTGAAACTGTAAGCCAGCCCAAATTAAATCTTTTCCTTTATAAAAGATCACTTGGTCATGGTGTCTCCTTACAGCATTGGCAACCCAAACAAAGACAGACTCAAAGTCCAATACAGCACTAGTATTCAGTAAGGCCCTCTGAGTTTTCTTTCAAATATTTTTTTTCTAAGATTTATTTATTTATTATATGTAAGTACACTGGAGCTGTCTTCAGACACTCCAGAGAGTGTGTCAGATCTCATTATAGATGGTTGTGAGCCACCATGTGGTTGCTGGGATTTGAACTCAGGACCTTTGGAAGAGCAGTCGGTGCTCTTACCCACTGAGCCATCTCACCAGCCCCTCTTTCAAATATTTTTAGCTGAGCACTAGATTAAGAACATTTGTAGCTCAGTTGGTACAGAACTTGCTTAGTATCCAAAATTCACAGATTTGATTCTTAAAACTTTAACACACACAAACAAAAATTACTTGTCTTGCATTTTAGGCATTATATCATGCCATATAAAACTAAATTACCTTCACTTAAACTTAAGAGCTACATTTAGCAGGAAAGTAGCACTGAGTAGGCCTGAAGGAACTGAGACAAATGGATTGAAAAGCCCCATAGGTATACCAGTAAACAGAACGGATTATCAAAATATTTCTTCCACTTTATTTCTGTAAACATACACATTGGACTTCATATAGCCTAATATGGCCATGATACACAATTTCCTTTGGAAAATAACAGATTTTCTGTTAAATAATTATTGTATACAACCATCTGGTACACAAAACAGAAATTATTTCCTCTCTCATAAAATGGAAGTATATGACACTGAAAGGAGGTCTGAGATTTGCTTGTGGATATAATCAAGTGAGCACTTGCTGATTTCAATCCATGGATTCTTACTACAAAACCAACTAGGAGGAACACATGAAAGATCATGTATTTATACCAGAATATTAAAGTATGTAATTGACTCTACAAAAGAATAAAATGAATAGTTTGTATTAGTTTTTCAGCATATGGAATACTCGAGACTTTCAAAAAAATAAGTTAAATCTGAATTTCAGCTTTGCTGATCATCTATGTTAGCCTAACATACAATGGACTCCTACATTCAAGCCCAAAGTGGCTGATAAACTCAAGAAAAAAAAACCATTATCACTATTCTTCACTGTGCCTGGTCTTCTTTGGTACTACCACTTTCCATCTGAAGGTGTTCTCTTTACCTTCTTTTTGAACATCTTTTTTAGTTCCTATCACTGTCCCCTTAAGTTTTTGTTTTGTGCCCCCTACTATTCTTTAACAGGAAGGAGCCTCTGAGAATCCTTGATGATTTGGGTGAGAGGGTTATAGGGTTCTAAGCACTAAATGAATTTATTTTATCGACTTACTTCAAAGAGCATGGTACTAAAAGAAAATGTATCTAGATCACACAGCAGGTAAGAAAACCTGGCTCGTCTTCATCTATTATATTTGAAACAAAATTAAGTATTTTTTCTCAATATGTTGTCTTAAAATCTTTTTCTTAGCTGGGCACACAGCTTTTATCACAGACCTTAGGAGGCACAGGCGGGGAGATCTCTGTGAGTTCCAGGCCAGCCTGGTCTATAGAGTGAATTCCAAGACAAACAAGGCTAAAAAGTTTTCTTTTACCTAGTCCATTGAAATACTCTTATGTATGTTTATTCCTTCATCTTACCTGCCCTGTTGATGTCAAAGCAAGTGAAGATTGGCTCCCAGCACAAACTTTGCGAATAAACATTCCTTGTAAAGCTTCAATAACTTTAGGTTTATATACTCTGTTGGTATCACCATGGCCAAGTTTGCCTACATACATGGGAAAAAACAACAACAACAACAACAACATTTTTTAAGTTAGGCAACTTAAGTCCATTCTTCTTTTTTCAGCACAGAATTTAATAAAGTACTTTAATTTTTATAGCAATGACCTGACAGACTAAGAAACCTGTAAGTTCCTGATAGCAGAAGACATTAACAAATGAACATGTCTGTTTCAAGAAACTTAACAATCAATAACTAATAGCCTCTTGTGTCTTATTCTCCTTTAATAAAAGCTATTTTATAAAGAGACAAAATAATTTTTCTTTGTCCCCCTTTAACCATATTTCTAACTTTTTCCTTTTTTTGAATTAAAAAAACTTTTAAGGATGTGTGTATGTTGTGTGTGTGTGTTTGAACATGCACATGTGAATTTCCAGAGAGTCCAGATGAGAGTGTGGGATTGTGAAAGATGGCTGTGAGTTGCTTGATATGGGTGTTAGGAACCAAACTCCAAACCACTAAAAGAGCAGCAAATGCTCTAATCCATTGAGCCATCTCAGCAGTGCCTGCATTTCTACCTTTAAATGGTTTGACAAGCTAACCAGGAATTGTAACACAGGCTTATAACTCTACAGTGCAAACAGCAGAGTCAGAAAAAGAGCTGCAAGTCTAATGTTACACAGCTAGACCCTGTCTAGGGAGGGAAGGAGGGAGGCAGGTAGGGAGGCAGGCACTATAATCCCAGAATTCTGTGGGAACAAGAGGATTGTTAAAGAGTTTGAGGCCAAGCCAGGAGTAGTGATACACGGCTTTAATCCCAGAATTTGGGAAGCAGAGGCAGGTGGATCTCTGTGAGTTTGAGGCCAGCTTGGTCTACACACAGAGTCCCTGATGAAAGAGAAGAGGAAGAGGAAGAGGAAGAGGAAGAGGAAGAGGAAGAGGAAGAGGAAGAGGAAGAGGAAGAGGAAGAGGAAGAGAGAAAAAAGAAAAAAGAAAAAAGAAAAAAGAAAAAGGCAGGCAAAAGTTTGAGGGCAGCATGGTCTACATAGAAAGGGATATATAGTAAGACCTTGATTCAAAAAGAAAAAAGTATTGACAGTTGACAGTTTTAATTTTTAAAAAGTTAAAGATTCAATAGTTCATAAGACAGAAAATATGGGAAATTACTAAAAGGGAAGGAAAATGGCTAACATATCAATGCAACCCCACCAGAAATTAACAAAATGTAAATTAAATTACTTTCATTATATATATTTTAAGTTATCATTTTTTGTTTGGTTTAGTTTTACTTTATTGAGACAAGTTCATGATACCCTGTAACTTTCAAACCCTCTTGCCTCAGCCTTGGAAATCTAGGAACAGCAAGACAGCACTATCACACCTGGCTAAAATTATCTAATTTTTAATACCTAGTATTGTTAATCTCTGTTTACACTGCTGACAGAGTAACAATTAAAGTGGGCAAAGCTCTGCTCACTCATGAGGCAGGTTTCTTTTGACTATCTTACTGACAGCCTTACTGTACTCCCACATGGTTTGTGGCAGGGAGAAAAAAACACTGATTTTAACATTGAGGGAAAAAAAACTACCAGGGGACATCTTGTTACTTCAGCAACGAAAAACTTCAGTTATAAATTGTCCTACAGATAAATATAAGAGTACTCTGAAGCCTGGGGTGGTGGCGCACGCCTTTAATCCCAGCACTCGGGAGGCAGAGGCAGGCGGATTTCTGAGTTCGAGGCCAGCCTGGTCTACAAAGTGAGTTCCAGGACAGCCAGGGCTATGCAGAGAAACCCTGTCTCANAAAACAAAACAAAACAAAACAAAACAAAACAAAACAAGAATACTCTGGGCCTTTTTAAAACTTAGTATAGGGACATATTTACTGATATCCATAAAATATTGCTATATTATAGCCAACAAATTATATAAATAATACATATAAGCTACACAGGCCTACTTTGGCTATTCTAAAAGGACATGTATAATGCACATATATTTAGAAATCTGTCTACCAAAGTGTTAACAATAGTTAAAGAACTATTGTAACAATGAAAGAAATAATTTATTTTTATTTTATGTCTGTTCATCTACATTTGAGATTTTCTATACTAGGTATATATACTTGAAAAGGATTTTTTTCTTCTTCAATCCTTATAGAAAAAAAGCCCAAAGCTACCAATAGATTTTTTTTTTTTTTACATACCATTGTCGCCTCCTCCAAAAGACCACACAGTTCTTCCATCTTTGGACAAAGCAATCGTATGTGAACTTCCACAAGAAACCTCTCCTACATTGCTAATGTCTTTTACTAACGTTGGAATGTTACGGCTGTTACTGTCACCATGACCTTAGATAAAACATAGAAATGATGTTAACTCCTTTTCTCTAGGTCATAATTTCACAAAAGTAATATGCTACCAGTTACTTTTAAATGCAATTAAGTACAAAAAAGTGAATCCTCTCTACCTGCTCTACCAGTCTTCTAGGCTGCTCTCAACCTGGGGGCCACAGGCACATAGAAGACTTAGAACATTCTAGGTTTCCATCATAGCACTTACCCTAATGTGTCTAATATTCCATTCATGTCAACTTGTTTTCACCGACCAGTACATTCAAGTTCATAATGTTATGTTTCTTAGCTCTGAACCTCTACAGAGCCTGGTTATAATTCTTGGTTACATCTTAAATAATGCATCAAAATCTAGACAAAATTATCTATAAAAATATAACTGGCTTTGAGTTTAAAACTAATAAAAATAAATGGCTTATGAACTTTGTGCTCACTGGTTCTTAGTAACAGATCACTTTTACTCTGTGGGAATAATTCCAAATTTTAAAATTTAAAAAACTCTTACCTAATCTTCCAAAGTCCCCTTCACCCCAAGTATATAATTCACCATCCTCTGTGACAGCAGCACTATGTCTGTATCCAGCTGATACACAAACTACTACCTGAAATGCACGTAAGTAAATCTGATAAGCATACCAATGCTAAAACACATACACACAGGGACTTCAGGGGCTTTATTACTCAAATCTCACATAGAAGTTGTCAAGAGGACCGAGGGTACTGTCTACCAATCACTTAAGTCCATGTTCTACTTCCTGAGCCCTGCCTGAACCCTGGCTTTTACCCAAACAAGAAAACAAGTTTTCTCAATCCCAAAAGAAACATTGTAATTCCTAGCAAAGACATCAGTCTGATCACTAGCAGGAATGCTACAGTATCAATCAAGTCTTTACAGAAGGAGTTGGAGAGAGTAAAATAAGAAACAATGGCAACTTTTTAAATACAAGATTAACATAAAAACCTCTGGTCTTTACTGACCAAGTAAGGCTTATTACCTAGTAAGTAACTCAAAAAATACTGACTATTACTAATATAATTGGAATATAAACTCATATTAAACTTTTCACATCCTTTTTGTCATCAAGAAATTACCTTTGATTAGTACAGTGGTTCTCAAACTTCCTAATGACTTGACCCTTTAATACAGATCCTTGGTTTTTTTTTTCTTAATACAGTTTCTAATGTTATGACCCCCCAACCATTGTTATTTCATAACTAATCTTGCTCCTGTTATAAATTATAATGTAAATGTGTGTGTTTTTCCAATGGTCATAGGACCCGTGGAAAGCATGTGAAAGCATCATGACAACCAACAAAAGGGTTGCTACCCACAGTTGAGAACCACTGGATTAGAAGAATCAAAGAGTAAGGACATATTACAACATACCTTAGGGACCACTCATCCCTTCAAATACTGATCAATGTTATCAGCTACTTATACAAAATCATACAGAAAAAGTCAGCACTAATAACTCCCTATCTTTTAAACCCCCAGAAATGAGAATTCACAGAGAAATTTAAATGTGAGACTCCAGTTTTAAAATCTGAACACTGAAAAATTCTACGATTTTCATTAGTAAATTAATTTAAAATATTCTGTTATTTTCTACCATATTTACACTATTCTGTTATAGAAAAGGGATATTGAAAAGAATACCAGTAGAACAATAGAATTAAGAAATATTAAAAGAACCAGAAAAAAATCACAATTATTAAGAATATTTAGCAGAAGTATCTTAAGAGTTTCATATTCAAGGACTAGAGAGATGGCTCAGTTCATTAAGTGTTTGTATGCAAACATGAGAACCAAGGTTTGGTCACCAGAACTTCATGTAAAAAGCCAAAAGTGGTAGAACATGTTTGTAATCTCCTGGGTTTGTTTTCTAACACTTGCTTGGTTCCAAGCAATCTGACACCCTCTTCCAGCCTCCTCAGGCATCAGGTATGCACACACATGCACACATATACACACACACATATAGTACACAAACATGCATGAAGACATAATACCTACAGGCATATGAGAAATCTTTTTTTTTTTTTTTTTTTTTTTTAAAGGTTTCTCAATGTGGCCCTGGCTATCCTGGAACCCACTCTGTAGATCAGGCTGGCCTTGAACTAAGACATACACCTGCCTCTGCCTGCCAAGTTCTGGGATTAAAGGGAAGCACTATTTCAACCAACAAAATAATAAAAATAGATTTTTAAAATTTTAATTACGGGGAGGGGGCATGCACGTGTACATGCAGGTGACTACTGAGGCCAGAGACATTGATACCCTGTGAGTTGGTATTACAGGGTAGTTGTGAGCCACCTGATGTGGGTGCTAGGGATAAAAACATGGATCTTCTAAAGAGCAGTATGCATGTTTAAGTACTGTGCCATCTCTCCATCCCACCCCCCCAAAAATTAATCTTAAAAAGTAGAATACTGTCCTAGAAACAACACATAAGGCTGACCTCACATGTGCCCACATACATGTAAAAAACTTAAGTTGAAATAAAAAGAACTACAATTGAATGATACAGGTAAAAGTATACTATTATCTATAAAATATACACAAAAAGGTAAGACAAAGATTGGTAGGCAAGAGGTAATTCAGCAAAGAATGTATCAAAATCTGATAGATATAGCCGATTACTACACCACTGTATTTGTTAAAGCCAAAGTACATACCTTTCCCTGTAGTGGGCCCTGGATAAGCTTAGGGTATTTCTGGGTTGAACTATTCCCATGTCCTAGTTTCCCATAGTCACCATCTCCCCAGCTGAAGACTTCACCTTCTGTAGTAAAAGCTAAAGTGTGACCATCAGAGCCTTTGGATGATGAAACTTTCTTAATAGACCGGTGAGGCTCAAAAGTTAACTTTTTTAAGGTAGACTGATTATTGGAATCTCCGAGGCCCAATCTCCCATAGCTGCCTTTACCACAAGCTCTGACAGAGCCATCTGTAGAAATGACAAAAGTGCAATACTGTCCAGCTTCAATCTATAAAAGAACACGAGAATCTTAAGTTAGAAAATGCTTTGAGAGAGTCAAAAAATAAAACTTCAGGTCAGGTTCATCAAAAAGGCAGAAAGGAAATCATTAAGAGGAGAAAATGTCATGATCCTCCATAGAAAGCAGTAAGCCGAAACCATCAATGACATTTTCAAAGTAAACCCATGCTGAGTGTAAATTTATGTATCCTTTAAGATTATCTACCAGTGTGGAAAATAAATGAAACAACTGGAACTGGAGAGATGTCTCGAACCCTTGCTGCTCTTCCAGAGGTTCTGGGTTTGATTCCCAACACCCATATGGGAGCTTAAAATGGTCTTTAACTTCAGCTCCAAGGAATCCAACATCCTCTTTTGGCTTCTATACAGGCACTATATTTAAATGATACACAGACACTTGTGTATGCACGTAAAACATCTATACACATAAAATTAAATAAGCAAAATCTCAAAAAGAAAAAATCTAAAGAAATAAAACAAATATCCTCCACACAATTAGACAAGGAAAAACATTTCTATGTTAGGTCCGTTAAAGCAAGAATCATTTAGATTAAAAACATGTATGTATGTATGTATGTATGTATGTGTATGTAAATATATATTTAAATAATTATATACATTTTTTTCATACTCATGATGAAAAAATACAATTTAATGAAAATAAAATATAAAGCTTTACCTTGGATTACAAATAAAAAAAGGGGGGGGAGAAAAACCCAAAACTTGATAGTAAGAAAATAAAATGCCATTCTGAAAAAAAGGAAAAGTCCCTTTTGTTAAGTATCACTTATGTGGAATACAAAAATAGAGCCTGCTACCATTAAGTAGGCTTTTTACATTTTTATTTACATATTTTCAGTTTTTGGTATTTTGAAACAGGGTCTCATTTTGTAGTGCTGTTTGGCCTGGAATTCTTTTTTTTTTTAATTTAATTTTTTATTTTCTTTATTTACATTTCAAATGTTATCCCGAAAGTTCCCTAT
>NC_034599.1:61347938-61353295 GCF_900095145.1 Mus pahari | reverse complement strand
TCTGGATCTTCAATTCTATTCCATTGATCTACTTGTCTGTCGCTGTACCAGTACCATGCAGTTTTTATCACAATTGCTCTGTAGTACAGCTTAAGGTCATGGCCTGGAACTCTTAATATAGATCAGGCCTCTGCCTCGTGAATACTGGCATGAAAGATTTTTACCATTATACACTGCTTCATTAGGCTTTTTTAAAAATCTAGGTCCCAATTTAATATTTTGAACATAGAAATGGTGTCAAAGATATGACAGACCAAAAATGCATTTTCTGTTAAAATGAAGAACTGATGTGATATTAAAAATATCATAGATAATAAATGTTCAACCAAGGATTTTTACTCACTGAAAAATATACTCAACATAACTTAAGGCACAAAAAAAGTGTATATAAATACCCCATTATCTACCAGTTCACAAAGAATACAGAGAACTTACGGTCTGAGCATCAGAGAAACTAGGAGCCAGTTTGGGTTGTAGTATTTTCTCCTGTGTGCCTTCTACCAACTGATGGCTGCTGTTGCTGCCCCAAACATATACCTCACAGGTTTCAGAAACAATGGGAGCATCACCAGTCTGAATGCTATCTGGGCTAGCACATGTTCTTGAATAGTCAGAAGCCATTCTGCAAACCTATTAAAAATTCAAATACACACACACAAAATATATTTAGTGTAGTTTTACATATTCTCTGAAACTATTGTCTTAACTTCTAATACTCTAAGCTACTCACATCTAGTTTTAAATACAGATAGCTAAAATATTAATTAGCACAGAGTAAATAACTAAGATGGGAAGGACATACATAATCAAGACTCTTTAAATAAAATGTTTTCACATACAAACTTCACAGAAAATAAAAGTTCATAAAGACAAAGTAGGAAGAAAACATCACTAATAATCTTGTTACCTTTATATAATGTTACCTTTTCATATGCACATTCTTTTTTTATATAAATGTTCTTTATTCAAAAATAATAGAATGTTACACATGGATTTTTTTTCTTCCTTTGATTGAACCCAAGTCTTCAAGCATGCTAGGGAAATGTTCTTAGTGAACTAAACTCCTGCCCCAAATGTTTTCTCTTGTCACTGTTTTTTCTTGAGAAAGGGTCTCTCCATGTAACTCTGGCTGACCTGATACTCATTATGTCCAACAGGCTAGTTTTAGACTCATAGTGATCTGCCTCTACATTTCTTAGAAGTTATATTGAAAGAAAACTACTATTCTTTGGGGTTTCAACCCAAATATCACTCACAAGAATTCATACTAGAATAAAGGCTTATCAGTACTTTCTTTATAAAGTAGAGTGATTTGACATGTACAGAAAAGTTATGCATGAAGTACAGCTCTTACAGAGTCTCTTGTCCTGTGAATACTTTAAACCGTTATTGACACTTTCCAGCTATTTGGTTCACTTCTTGCAACTTAGGAGCCCACATGAATTTATTAATTTCCATTGCAGCTTGTAATTTACATTGGTGTTGATTCTGTTGTATATCATAACGTCATATGCACATTCTTTAACAGTCATTAAGAACTGACAAATGTCAAGACAATAAAACAAAGTTTTCTGCCCACTCTTGATGCTTAAATAGACAATATTCCATGTAATGTTAAATCAAAATTAACTGCTTTTTTCTAAAAAAAAAATTTAAATCACTTATTTTTGTTATATAGACCATTTACTGACCAAGCATGGTGGTATCTCTCGACAGAAGAATGGATACAAAAAATGTGGGACATTTACACAATGGAGTACTACTTAGCTATTAAAAACAATAACTTCATTAAATTCGCAGGCAAATGGATGGAACTAGAAAATATCATCCAGATATCATCTGGATATCATCCAGAACTAGAAAATATAACCCAGTCACAAAAGAACACACATGGTATGTACTCACTGATAAGTGGATATTAGCCCCCTTCCCCCCCCCAAAAAAAAAAGTTTCAAATGCCCACAATACAACTCATAGACCATATGAAACTCAAGGAGGAAGACCAAAGTGTGGATGCTTCAGTCCTACTCAGAAGGGGAGGTAGAAGGAGGGAGGGATGTGGGAGGAAGAGGGGAGGGGAAGGGAAAAGGGGGTGGGGAAGGAGACAGTAGAGAAGTACAGAGGGTCAGGAATTTGAACAAAAGTGTGTAGCAGTGGGGGAGGGGGAACTGGGGGTAGCCACTAGAAAGTCCCAAATGCCAGGGACCCAAGAGGTTCCCAAGACCCAACAGGGATGACATTAGCCGAAACACCCAACAAAGGGGAGAGAGAATCTGTAGAGACCATATCCAGTGGATAGGCACAGCCCCCGGTTGAGGGATGTGGCCACCCACCAATCTCAATATTAATCCAGAATTGCTCCTGTCAAAAGGAAATGCAGGGACAAAAAGTAGAGCAGAGACTGAAGCAAAGGCCATCCAGAAACTGCCCCACCTAGCGATTCATCCCATATGCAAACACCAAACCCAGACACTATTCCTGATGCCAAGAACTTGCTGACAGGAGCCTGGTAAGCTGTCCCCTGAAAGGCTGAGCCAGAGCCTAACCAATACAGATATGGACACACTCAGCCACCTATCGGACTGAATGCAGAGACCCCAATGGAGTAGTTAGGGAAAGGACTGAAGGAGCTGAGGGGGTTTGCAACCCCATAGAAAGAACAACAATATCAAGCAACCAGACCCCCCAGAGCTCCCAGGGACTAAACCACCAACCAAAGAGTACACATGGAGGGACCCATATGTAACAGACATTGCCTTATCTAGCATCAATAGGAGGAGGGTTCCTTGGTCCTGTGGAGGCTCAATGACCCAGCATAGGGGAATGCTAGGGTGCTGAGGCGTGAGTGGATGAGTAGGTGGGAAGTACGCTCATAGAAATGGGGGGGGTGGGGGGGCAGGGAAGGGGACAGGAGGTTTGGGGAAAGGAAATGTAAATAAATAAAATAACCAATTTTTTAAAAAGCGATTTTAAAAACATTAAAAGAAGGGGGAAAAAAATGAGCTAGAGTCCAGGCACATGCAAGTGGGTGACACAACTAAAAATGGCAAGGAAATTAGTTTAAAAGTCAAGACAGTGAACTGTTGTAAAGAAAAGGTAATGACCAGAATGTGAAAGGCCTTCTACAGTGGATGGTAAATTCTATTTACTTTTCGTGTGTGTGTGTGTGTGTGTGTGTGTGTGTGTGTGTGTGTGTGTGTACTTGAGGAAGTTTGTTCTTTCCTTCTACCATGTGGTACCTGGCAATTATAATCAACTTGTCAGGTTTGATGGTAATCTTTTTTTTAAGTCTAGGTAATGATTAGAAGAATATTTATTTTACAACAATTTGTTAAGGTATACAATTATTTAAATTCCTTCTGAATCTGTTTTACTCAGTAACTTTTTTCAACAAACGTTACTAATACATGACCCAAAAATTAAAATAACTGAAAGGAAACACACTGAAAAGCATCTCTTTCCAAGCCCTGGCAACTAAACCCTGAGCTCCAATCTCCAGGGATAGCCAACCACTGATACCATTTTCTTTTAGAGACTTTCTAGAGATAAATGTACGCTGTAACATTTTACAACAAAGTCATTTTTAATGCAAAGTTATGAAGATTACATACCTCTTCAAAAAGACATAATGCTGCCTCATAGAGTGAACATAAGCCTTCAGATGTTCTAGTCGGTTCTCTCCACTGACTCCGATCAGCAGATGAACCCTGTAATTAAATATTGTGGGGTACAATATGGAAAGGAAACAGACATATAAGTTAAAAAAAAAATCTACTTTAAAAACTTTGTAAGATTAGGTGTGCTACCAAGTCCTATTATTAGGACAAAACCAACTAAAAGTGTTATAAAAATCTATTGAGTCAAATGATCAATCAAGCACCAATCACTTTATAACTGCCTCATTAAATAGTGAGAAAGTCATACTAAATAAAGCACAAGATTCTTCTTTGGGGCAAACACAGAATCTTGAAGACAGCAGTCTACTTTTCGGTGTATCTTTGACTTACTGAGAAGCATATATGACAAGGTATATGGCCTTGGGTGATGGAAGGGTGATTTGTGACTAGGTACACCTGATATTTGTCCAGGAATGACAGGACAAATAGACAGAAACTAGAAAGCTAGCAATAAAATCATTCTGCTCCATTTTATAGCTACTATAAGATAGTCATTTGTGGAAAAGGTTAACCAATTTAACAAAAGCAAGTAAACTGTATATAATATAATCAGAAAAATATGGATTTCAAAGGTAAACTCAAGGTTATAAGAATTACTTCATGTGGGAGTGGGTGGGTAGGGGAGCAGGGAGGGATAGGGGTACTTTCAGGATAGCATTTGAAATGTAAATGAGCCAGGCATGGTGGCTCAAGCCTTTAATCACAGCATTTGGGAGGCAGAGGCAGCCTGGTCTACAGAGTGAGTTCCAGGACAGCCAGGGCTACACAGAGAAACCCTGTCTCGAAAAACCATAAAAAAATAAAATAAAATAAAATAAATAAAGAATTACTTCACACAGTATGTGACTCAGGAGTCTGTGTTATTATGATACTCAGTAAACTAACACAGTTGCTTCACACTTTTAAGATCAAGGTAAATAATATCTTACCTCACAAATTATGAAATTACCTCACATAATAATTGAAAAACTTTGCAAAGCACCTGATAAAAATCAGGCACTAAAATTAGTTTACTTTCTCCTCACTCCAAATAGTGAGGGACAATGAATCAATGAAGCTGAAAAAGCAGGGTATAGAATATTATTAGATAAAAAATAAAACACATTATATATAAAATCATATATACATAAATATATATAATAATGATTTCTTGAGCTTATAGAGTCAACTTAAATATCAAGTCAATTTGTGACTATATAAGCAAGCTTATGCTAGAAGATGCTAAAATGCTATAAGATAGAAGGGGGTGTAGAGTGCTTGCCTAGCACATTAGATCCTGGGGCAATCCTAAACACAGGGTGTGGGGGTAGAAGGATGCCGCAATAAAAGGCAACAGTGCTATTAGATTATAGATCCTCTAGCTTCTTCTCTCTTCCCCCTAATAACCAAGCTCTCCTGCAACCTCTTTTCAGGTGCCTGGTAGTTCCATGCCTCCCATTTGCAGCTTTAAGCAAGATTAATCCCTTCTCTACACATACATACATAATATGCAAGAAAACATTATGGTCCCACACAGTATCAGACTCCTTGGCTCACACACTAGCCAGACTAAAATCATGTGGTATAGAACTTCCCCCTTCTCAACTAAAAATTTGCAAGTTAGAAATCCATGTTATGCAATCTCAAGACATTCCCATATTCATTCTCATTCATATTCTCTCTCTCTCTCTCTCTCTCTCT
>NC_034599.1:61330791-61347608 GCF_900095145.1 Mus pahari | reverse complement strand
AGAGAGAGAGAGAGAGAGAGAGAGAGAGAGAGAGAGAGAGAGAGAGAGCGCGCTAGGGAGGGAGGGAGCTAAAGTAACCAAACATTTACAGTTCAGTTCACAAATACAAAACATACCAGATAAAAAGTTAAATGCTTCCGCTTTGAAAGTGACTGTTTTTAATGAAATACTTTTATTAATCAAAAGCTTTGCATTTCACTTGGTGATAGAGGGAAGGTTTGAAATATGTAAATATAACAAGTGGCATCTTTGTGATTTTAAAATACATTTGTTAGGTTATATTGAGCAATAAAAAGTACATGAACTCACTCTCCTCCCTCCTCCCTCCCTTACACACACACAAACCTGGAAGGACAGGATGGCACATACCTTTAATCTCAGAGGCAGAGGCAAGTGGATCTCTGTGAATTCAAAGACAACCTGGCCAAAAAAGAGTTCTAGGAAAGCCAGGAACACACAATGAGACCATTTAACACACACACACACACACACACACACAAAGCAAAAACAAACAACAAAAACCTGATCAATTTAACTTAACTGAACTTATACCTAAGTCAGTTTATCAGTATTTGAGCCTTAATATTTTAAAATTCAAATTTTTATTCTTGGTTTTCAAAGTTATTACAGTTCAGCCTTGCAAATTCTTAAAATTTATCATATATATGTTTATTCTTTAATATAATATTCAAGGTTATGAAGGTGAAGGGATTCACTTCTACAGACAACAAGCTCTTTACAGACTTCTGCTTAACTCACTACTTCTGTTTATTCAGGTCTCTGTTCAAATGTTACAACTCAGAGTCCCAACCTGACATTAACTAAAACAGCATACCTTTAACTCTCAAACTATCATTATTCTCTTCTTTCCTCTTAAAACGTCTCACCTGAAATTTTTGTTTTTACTTAGTTCTATATGTACAGGCATTTTGCCTACATGTATATCTGAGCACCATGGGCATGCAGTGACCAGAGACCAGAAGAGGGTGTTGGATCTCATGGAACTGAAATTACAGATGGTTGTAAGTCTCCATGCGGGTGCTGGGACCTGAACCTGGGTCCTCTCCAAGAGCAACAAGCTCTTAACTGCTGAGCCATTTCTCCAGTTCCCTAAATTTATGAATTTCTTTCCTGATCATCCTAGCAAGATGTGAACTTAGTAAGAGCAGAAACTGTATCTCTAGGGCTGCATCCTCAGGTCCTAAAATAATACTTGAAACACAGTACATAATTTTTGAAAACTAGAAAAAGGTCTGCTATGGTGGTGCACACTTGTAATTGTAGCACTTGGGAGGTAGAAGCAGAAGGATCAGGAATTTAAGGCCAGTCACAGCTACATAGCAAGTTTGAGGCCAGACTGCAAAAAAATGGAAAGAATGAGATTGGAAATGCTTTTTAAAAAAAAAAAAAAAAAAAAAAAAAAAAAAACTGCCAGGCTGGAGAGATGGCTCAGCAGTTAAGAGCACTGACTGCTCTTCCAGAGGTCCTGAGTTCAAATCCCAGCAACGACATGGTGGCTCACAACCATATGTAATGAGATCTGATGCCCTCTTCTGGTGTGTCTGAAGACAGCTACAGTGTATTTAAATAAATAAATAAATAAATCTTTAAAAGAAAAAACAAAACTGCCATACTCACTAGCCAAGGTCTCTCATTTTACACATGAATATAAAGTTAGGTTTATTCTCCAAATCCACTAAAATAAACTAAGACTTAAACTATAAACTCAGCTTCTGACCTAGGGGACTCCACTGTAATAAGTGTCCTATCCTTATAGAGCAATATGTGTAAGTTTCCCCCCAAAAAGCACAAAAAATATTATCCAACTTAACATAAGAACTCCCAAATCTCTTACTAGACCCACAAAATTATTAAAAGCAGGGTTGACTAGCTAGCAATTTTTCAAAGTTGACACTTGGGATACATGGTACATACCAAAGATCGCCTCATCTGCATTAATATAGCCATAAAGCAGTCAAAGCTGATCATTCCTTCCTGGCTTGACAGTAGTTTGTTTTTCTCCATAGTATATACAACTGCTGAAGCCCCCAAAGCCATTTCTATCCATTCAAGAAGGTATCTCAAAGAGCCTCTCTGAGCTGCTAAGCCAAGCAGCAACTCAGAGGCTAATCGACGACCTAAAGTGTCTGCCCCAGAATTGGGAATAGTTACTCCTTTAAGAAATGTTGTAACTTGTGATAAGCAGTCCAAGCCCATAGGAGGAATCTTGCTTTCATTTGCTAAAGACAACGGAGGCAAAGAGCTCACAACTTCAATTGCAGTATGAATGACGTCATTGCAGAGACTGAGACCAGGTCCCGACACAGGCATCATCCAACTCTGTCTCAGAAGTGCAAATAACAAACTTAGGCCAGTCCGGACACCCATTTCTATAAGTGCGTCAGTGCTTGACCGGGGGCGTTCACTGACAGAATGGACATCTGCTGAACCAGAGCTGCTCTCTGGAGAATGCTGCTGCTGTTTCACTTTGCCTTTGTCATGGTACTTATTAGAAAGTGCATAAAAGACACGTTGGAGTACAAGCAGTCGTTTTCGTAGCGCCCCAGCAAATGGAGAATCTGAACATACCATCTTTGCTAGTGCTAGCTGGCTGCTAAGAAGGGCATCCAAATAATGGTCCTGCTCATCACTTGAAAGAGACTCACGTTCAAAATCAGGCAACTGTGGTCCTTTGAGGCATAAAACCTGTTGAGGCAAAGGTATTACTTCCTTATTGCTGATCAGTTTAGAATACAAAACAGTAACTCCCTCTCTTGTAGCAATAGATTCACTGTCCTCTGTGATCCAGGAGCTATTCAGGTGTTCAAGCCATTTCAGTTTCACTGGTGGAACCATAGTCGCCATGTTGATTTACTCTTCAGCCATTAGTTCTACAGAGAAAGAAAAGGAGACAGTGAAAAAACTAGAACAGATGACTCCTAGAATGTTTCTGAACTTCCATTTAATATTACATTCAGTGATTTCAAAACTAGTGAGATGTAAATGAAGCCTAAGGTTTAGCTCATAATATATGCAATGGTTATATTTTAGCTTTGATAAATGTATCATGGTTATATAAGACAAATAAAACAAAAATGTGTAAAGGTCTATGGAACTAAAACTTGCAAAATTTTAAAAAGTTAGTTTAGAAAATGGTATTTCATTCCTTCATTTTAAAACAGGGTGAGGGGTATGTTCAACGGCAGAGTAGTTATCTACTGTAATGTGAAGCCCCATGTTTGATCAGGGGAAAGGGAAAGGGGAAAGGGAGGAAGGGAAAGGAAAGGGTATCTGAATGATTTGGTTGATAAAAACTATGTGACATGAAGTAAGAATTTTTACAAACTAAGAATCTGAACTCTCTCAAGAAGCCTGCACCCATATCTTGGCTGTATGCTAGCCTTTCTTTGGCATCTCTCTTTCCCTTAATGCCTGTGTCCTTAAAATGGTTCCTCCAAGTGAATTTATCAAATTCAAAAGCTTTTACACACTCCAGATAAAAAAGGAAATAACAGCTTAACATCTACTGAACGCTTTCTACAAGGCAGGAACTAATACTAGATGGTGAAGACAACTCTATAAAGCAGGTGCTCAGATTACCCCCACTTGACAGCAAAGGAAATAGAAGCACAGAGAGGCTAAACAGTGTGCCAAGGTCACAGTGCATTCTTCCTACAGCTGAATAAGAATTCAAAGACATTTGACCTTTCAAGCAGTAAGTCACACTGCTTCTTCTTCTTTTTTGTTTTTTTCTGGATTCTTTTTTGTTTTTTTTTTTTCAATTTTTTATTAGATATTTTCTTCATTTACATTTCAAATGCTATCCTCAAAGTCCCCTATACCCTCCCCCCTGCCCTGCTCCCCTAGCAACCCACTCCCACTTCTTGGTCCTGGCGTTCCCCTGTACTGGAGCATATAAAGTTTGCAAGACCAAGGGGCCTCTCTTCCCAATGATGGACGACTAAGCCATCTTCTGCTACCTATGCAGCTAGAGACACGAGCTCTGGGGGTACTGGATAGTTCATATTGTTGTTCTACCTATAGGGTTGCAGACCCCTTCAGCTCCTTGGGTACTCTCTCTAGCTCCACCATTGGGGATCCTGTGTTCCATCCAATAGAAAACCTAAGAGAGCAAAAACTATTCTCAACAATAAAAGAACTCTGGTGGAATCACCATGCCTGACCTCAAGCTGTACTACAGAGCAATTGTGATAAAAAAAACTGCATGGTTCTGGTACAGCAACAGACAGGTAGATCAATGGTATAGAATTGAAGACCCAGAAATGAACCCACACACCTATGGTTACTTGATCTTTGACAAGGGAGCAAAAACCATCCAGTGGAAAAAAGACAGCATTTTCAACAAATAGTGCTGGCATAACTGGCAGTTATCATGTAGAAGAATGAGAATTGATCCATTCTAATCTCCTTGTACAAAGCTCAAGTCTAAGTAGATCAAAAAACTCCACATAAAACCAGAGACACTGAAATTTATAGAGAAGAAAGTGGAGGAAAGCCTCAAAGATATGGGCACAGGAGAAAATTTCCTAAACAGAACAGCAATGGCTTGTGCTGTAAGATCAAGAATCGACAAATGGGACCTCATAAAATTGCAAAGCTTCTGTAAGGCAAAGATACTGTCAATAAGACAAAAAGGCCACCAACAGATTGGGAAAGGATTTTTACCAATCCTAAATCTGATAAGGAACTAATATCCAATATAGAAGCTGGACTCCAGAAATTCAAATAACCCCATTAAAGAATGGGGTACAGAGCTAAACAAAGAATTCTCAACTGAGGAATACCAAATGCCTGAGAAGCACCTAAAAAAATGTTCAACATCCTTAATCATCAGGGAAATGCAAATCAAAACAACCATGAGATTCTACCTCACACACTCAGTCAGAATGGCTAAGATCAAAAATTCAGGGGCTGGTGAGATGGCTCAGCAGGTAAGAGCACCGACTGCTCTTCCAAAGGTTCGGAGTTCAAATCCCAGCAACCATATGGTGGCTCACAAACATCCGTAACAAGATCTGATGCCCTCTTCTGGAGTGTCTGAAGTCAGCTACAGTGTACTTACATATAATAAATAAATAAATCTTTAAAAAAAAAAAATTCAGGTGAGAGCAGATGCTGACGAGGATATGGAGAAAAAGGAACACTTCTCCACTGCTGGTGGGATTGCAAGCTTGTACAACCACTCTGGAAATCAGTTCGGCGGTTCCTCAGAAAATTGGACTACCGGAAGATCCAGCAATACCTCTCCTGGGCATATACCCAGAAGATGTTCCAACTGGTAATAAGGACACATGCTCCACTATGTTCATAGCATCCTTATTTATAATAGCCAGAAGCTGGAAAGAACCCAGATGTCCCTCAACAGGGGAATGGATACAGAAAATGTGGTACATTTACACAATGGAGTACTACTCAGCTATTAAAAACAATGAATTTATGAAATTCTTAGGCAAATGGATGTATCTGGAGGATATCATCCTNAGTGAGGTAACCCAATCACAAAAGAACTCACTTGATATGCACTCACTGATAAATGGATATTACCCCAGAAACTTAGACTATCCAAGATACAATTTGCAAAACACAAGAAAATCAAGAAGAAGGAAGACCAACATGTGGATACTTCATTCCTCCTTAGAATAGGGAATAAAATATCCATGGAAGGAGTTACAGAGACAAAGTTTGGAGCTGAGATGAAATGGTGGTCACATTGCTTCTGAACACCATATCAGAGATAGTTTAACAGGTTCTATACCACTCTAGATTTTTTTTAATTAAAAACCTCAAAATGTTTCAAAGAATCAAGTGTCAACTCAGCTCATTCTAAAAGGTCTATTGTTATGATTTAAAATATGTTCTTCCTAACCACATACTCAAAATTATTAAGATATTTCAGGGCTGAAAGAGAGGTAGGGCGGTATCCTATCAGACAACAACCAAAGACTTTTCCCAGTCCTATTCTGAATGTTGCAGAACAGATATACAAAGGCTTGAGAAGCCAAGACAAGAAGATCCCTGAGCTCAGGAGTATAAGGCAAAGGGCTTGGGTAACAGCAAGATTCCATCTCCAAAAATGAAGAGACCAAAATGAAAGAGAGGCGAAAAGGGAAGAAAAATGAAAAAGAAGGGGCAGAAAGAGGAAAAAAGAGTAGGAAATGGAAAGGAAGGGTCAAAACAAAGTTTGGAAGGGGTGCTGGGGAGATAGCTTAGTCAGTACAGTGCTTGCTGCACACACATGAGGACCTGAGTTCAGAGGCCCAACACCCAAGTAAAAATAGAAAACCATGACATACCTGTTACCTGAGCACTGAGTCAGAGATAGAAAAATCCATAGAGGCTTACTGTCCAGCCAATCTAGCCATCAAAGAACTCTGACCTCCACACAAGCATAGGCACACAAACACACACACACAGAGTTGTATAAATATACCTCTCAAAACAGAGACCCACACACACAAAACTAGAAATCAAATGTATTGAATTAGAGATTATAAAGCTAATATAATCAAGGTCTGTGATACTGGCATCAAGATAAGTCAAGAACTTAACTTAAGAATACATAAACTTAACCAACTGTTTTTTAACTGCCATACTAAGGCAGAATCATTTCTTTTTCAACAAAAGGTGCTTGAACAACTGATTATACATATAGGTGTAAAATGAAGCTTACCTTAATTTCACAACATACACAAAAGTCAATTCAAATTTGTTTAATGAACCAAAATGTCAAAGCTAAACCTAAAAATTTAACAAAGAAAAGTAAAGTCTAAACATGATGATTGTATACTTACAATCCCAACACTTAAGAGTTGAGTCAAAAAAAAATAAAAAATAGAGTTGAGTTAATAAGATATCAAATGTGAGACCAGTTTGGGCCACATAACAATAATGAAAGAAAGAAAAAAACAAAAAACAAACAAACAAACAAAAAAAGGCAAACCTGATTAAGGTAAGAAAACCCATAACTTGGGACAATCCACACTTAAACCTTTCCAGTGTTATTATTAAAACTATATATAGGTTGCAGAGATGGCTCAGCAGTTAAGAGCATTTGCTACTCTTGCAAAAGACCTAGGTTCTGTTCTCCACACCCACATTGAGGCTTACAACTGTAACTCCAGTTCCAGTTCCAATACCCTCTTCTGGCCCCCACAGGCACCAGGAAAGCATGTAATGCAGACACATACACTTATGCAGAATACTCATACACATAAAATAAAATAAAACTATCTTTTTAAGACAAAGAAAAACAAACAAAAATAAAGAAAATTGAAAGTCAAGTCAGCAAGTCAGATGTGAGTAAAACAAAGCATTTGCTGTGCAAGCCTGGCAGTCCGAGTTCCTAGTCCCAAGTTACATGGGGAAAGAAGAGAACCAACTTTCTAAAGTTGTCCTCTGACTTCTACACACATCCAGTGTCATGCACACACCCACATTCTCACAAATACACACACACACACACACACACACACACACAGAAACACACAGAAACATATACGCACAATAATATCAATAATTTTAAATCTTTAAAGAAAATTGTCAAGCCAAGTTGAAAAATACTATTTGCAAACCATGTATCCAATAAAAGATTTATAACAAGAATATATTTTTGCCAGGTGTTGTGGTATACACCTTTAATCCCAGTACTCAGGAGGCAGAAACAGGAGGATATCTGAGTTCCATCCAGGCCAGCCTGATCTACAAATCGAGTTCCAAGCTAGCCTGGGCCATTACACAGAAAAACCTTGTCTCAAAAAAAGAATCCTAGAAGAGAGATGCAATGGCACACAGCTACAGTCGTAAGTACTCGGGAGAGGACTAGCAAGATGGCTCAGCAGGTAAGAGCACTGACTGCTCTTCCAAAGGTCCTGAGTTCAAATCCCAACAACCACATGGTGGTTCACAATCACCCGTAATGAGATCTGATGCCCTCTTCTGGTGCATCTAAAGACAGCTACAGTGTACTTACGTATACTATTAAATCTTTGGGCCAGAGCGAGCAGAGGTCCTAAAAATTCAATTCCCAACAACCACATGAAGACTCACAACCATCTGTAAAGCTACAATGTACTCACATACATTAAATAAATAAATCTTTTTTAAAAATGAAGTACTCAGGAGGTTGGGGAAAGAGGAGCATTGAATCCAAGAGTTGAAGATTAATGTGGGCAACATAGTAAGACACCCTCCCCCACACAGCTCAAAAACCAAACAATAAAAAAAAAAATCCTTACAACTCAATAATAATAAAAAAAAAAACTCCAATTTTAATTGGGCAAGATATTTAAATAAAAATGTCACTAAGATACATAGTCAAATAGCCATAGAAAATGATACCCAACATCATTAGACCTTAATGAAATGCAAATTAAAACCACAGTAAGAGCTGGGCGGTGGTGGTGCACACCTTTGATCCCAGCACTTGGGAGGCAGAGGCAGGCTAATTTCTGAGAGTGAGTTCCAGGACAGCCAGGGCTACACAGAGAAACCCTGTCTTGAAAAACAAAACAAAACAAAAAAACAACAACAAAAAAAACAAAAACAAAAAACAAACAAAAAAAAATCCAATAAGCTCACTAACCTGAGTAAAATTTAAAAACACAACCAATACAAATTACCTATGAGGTCACAGAGCAAGCAGAAGAGTCACACATTGCTAACAGAAATGGAAAATGGAAAATTATTTGACAATTTAGTATAAAGTTTATTAAAAACATACACTGTACTTTCACAATACACAAAAGTCTACTCCTTAAGTATTCACTATATATTTACACATGACCTTACAGCAGCATCAGTCATAACAGCTGAAACCTGAAAACTCAAAAGTCCATCAATAGAAGAATGTGGGTTGAAGAGAAGACATAGTAGTTAAGAATGTACACTGCTCTTCCAGAAGACCTGTGTTCAATTCCCAGCACCCACATCAGGCAATCACAACTGCCTGTAACTTCAATTCCTAGAAATCTGATCTTTAATCTCTGAAAGCACTAGCACTTGTGAGTATATACCCACATGCACACACAATTACAAATTATAAGAATAAATCTTTTAAAAATAAATAAAACCTTTTTTAAGAGATGGATGTAAGTTACAGTCTATGTACAATAGCATACTATTCAGTAACTGTTTAAAAAATAAGTTGATAAAAACAACACGAATGAATCTGAACAGCATTATATTGAATAAAGTAAGCAAGACATCAAAGACTAACTTTGGGAAGCAGCATTAGAAACATCACAAAGTTGAGGCCAACCTGGGCTACATAAAATCCATCTCATAAAAGAAAAACAGCATAACTAACTTCCCATATGTATGTGTATGTATATATGTATGTAGTATGTATGTATGTATGCACATATTAAATTCTAGACAATGTAAAACCAATGTGATTAAAAAGTAGTCCACTGCTTACCACTGCCTAGGGAACAGATAAAGAACAGTTAATTGCAAAGGGTACAAGGAAACTTTTGAGAAATGAAATGGGTAGAGTGTGACAATTAAGTCATTTTAAATATTTGTCAAATCCTGTCAAATAGTTAAAATGATAAATTTTGCTGTATCTTAAATTTAATCCGAAAGTAGCCAAAAATAAAGGAAAACACCCAATGACTTATAGGCCCTTGCATCTTGTTCATTTGATGCTGGTAGTTCCAAAATTCCTACCCTGGTCAGCATCTCTGCAGAACAGCAGTCTTACATTTTAAAATGCCTAAGTCACTGTTTCTTATCCCCATTTCACTATATCCAAAATTAGCCCCAGCATCTCTTCCAGTTTCTCCACCTCCCAACACTTTCCTACACTTTCTTCCTATACTCTTATAAAAACAGATCATTTGGGCACATCAACCTTAGGGTAACCCAGAGTCAAAACCACAGAGCCTTTAACTTCTTTTTTTTAAATAGCAGGGCAACTTCTTACATATTGCTACTGGCCCAGCCCTGTAACACCTTTCATAACCTGTTCTGTAAAGTACCTGAAGAGTCCTAATATATTCTATCTACTTCTGCCAGATTAATCTGAAGCTCTTGTTTGCTTGATTGCTTGCTTGCTTGCTTTTCCAGACGGGGTTTCTATGTAGCCTTGGCTGTTCTTAAACTCCCTTTGTAGACCAGGCTGGCATTGAACTCATCTGCCTCCCAAGTGCTGGGATTAAAGGCATGTTGCCACCATTCCAGCTCTAACGCTCATTTTTAACATTCAACTCTATCACTGCCCATACATTATAAAGTGAAAGCTCTGTTTCCTATTAAGCCATTATTGTGGAGTTAAGTCTATTCAGAAGCAGACTGGTTCCCATAACTCTGGTTCAATTAACTGTACCCTTAATCTATTATTTTATTTATTTAATTTTGCCTGCATGGGATCATGTGTCCACCTGCCTGGAAGCCAGAAGAGAATGTCCAATCTCTTAAGGGGGATTCTAAGCCATCATGTGGATTCTGGGAACCAAACCCAGGTCCTCTGCAAGATCAAGTGCTTTTAACTACTAAGCCATCTCTCCAGCCCTTTGCCCTACCCTTTAATAAAACAAATGTTCCACTTCTGTGCCTTTGCTCACATTACTCTGTATGATTAAAGATCCTTACTTAACTAATCTATTCCTATCAAAATCCATACCTCAAAGGCCTATTGAGAAAGGTACCTCTTCAAAAGCCTCTACACTGTAATTACCCCATGTCCACTGATACAGACTGGATCAGATTTTTCTGTTATATTTGTTCAGTCAGATGAGACTTATCCTATTCTACCTGGCTTTTTGCTCTTATTTATGTGCTTGTTTTTATTTCCTCTGGCCCTTCCTATTCCACAACTAGACATGATTTTCAGGACTGGTACTCTCCTAATATTTTGTTCTGTCAGCCACTGACACCCACCTCCCTCAGAAACTCTGGAGAGGATAAATTAATTCTGGTCTCATAATTAATCTACAATGAAATAATAAAACTAGCCACATTAAGGCTATTAAAAATAAATCAGGTAATATAGACTGCCTTCATCCTTTTTGTTGTAAGTTGAAATGGTGTATCAGATGTTGCATTTTTATTTCTATGAAGAGGAAAAATACTTTAAACCAAGTCTTTTCCTAGAGCATTTTCATTATAACTCTCCCCCACCTTTTGTTGTTATTATTTTGTTTTTTTGTTTTCAAGACCAGGTTTCTCTTGTGTAGCCTTGGCTGTCCTAGAACTCACTCTGTAAACCAGGCTGGTCTCAAACTCAGAGGTCCACCTGTCTCTAGTTCTCCAGTGCTAGATTTAAAGTCAAGAGCCACCACCACACAGCAATCCCCCACCTTTTTAACTTCTTGTTACATTAGAACAAAGAAGGGCACTGGTAAGGTGGGAGAATGAGATGAAAAAGAGAAATTACTGACCTTTATTTCTCAAGTCCTCCTCAACTCACAGAACTTTTCCCCCTAAGGCCACCAGCCCTAACCAATGCACTGGCATCCATTTGTCCAGCTCTGGTTCCAAGGTCTTCATGCTTCCTCAATCTTACAGTGGTTGATAGCTTCTCAACAATGCTGTCTTAGGAATGTCACAATCCTGTTCCTTTTCTTAAGCCAAAATATTAACAACTTATCCATTTATTTCCTGCCAGGACTGCAACTGATCAAGCTCCATACCAAAATCTCTCATTCTACTTAGAAATCAAAAACACTACCTTCCACAGCCTACCAAATATTAAGCATGCCATGTACTTCTGCCATCTCCACTTTAGTTAGGTAGTCATTCTTGTCAAACCTTAGTATCACTCAATTGAGATGAATTCACTGTCATCTTTTAAGTATCTAACTCTTTGACCTAACAACTCCTGTACTTCCTTCAGGTCTAATAATTCAGAGCCTACCTTCACCCCCTGTATCTTTTACATGGAACTATGAAAATAAATACTGAGTGTTGCTATCTATACTCCCATATAACCATATAGCTAATAAAGAGAGTAACAAAAGCTCTTTTAAGTTGCCTGTGTGTTCTTTCATAGAACATGTGAAATTTAGTAACCAGTGGCCCTCTTGGTGAAGTAGGCAGCCAGCCAGTTTTATAATCTGAAATATAGTATCTTTTCTTATATTTTAACAATAATAAACCATGTAATTATTTTAAAACTAACCTTTGCTATACATATAACCTTATCATTTATTAAAGACAAAAGCAAATTTACACAGTAATGAGGTGGCTATTCTTGTTTTTAAATAATGAATTAAATCTTGGCTGAATATTTGATACAGCAGGAAATAAAGCATGCTCAATATTTCTCAGATTCGATTAGTGTGAGTTTTTTTCAACATTTTTTTAAAATCTGTATTTATCTTATGTATTTGTGTGGGTGCCTCAGTGTACTTATATGCAAAGTGTGTGAGCCTGGTGTCCATGGAGATCAGAAGAGGGCATCAGATTCCCTTGAACTGTTGTTACAGATGGCTGTAATCTGCCATATGGGTACTGGCAACTGAGCTTAGGTCCTCTCAAAGAGCAGCAGTAAGTGCTATTAACTGTTTAGAATTACTTTTAATTTAACCACAGCAAAGAATACCCTAAATTAAATACAGATTCAAACCAGAGATACAAAATAAAGTTAACTCTTGTTGACAAAAAGTCAAAACAAAAACATAGTTACAATGTTTTAGTACTAAGTTTATGACATATAGCTATTTTTAATCCTACTGTTTTGGGACAGCAGGATGGCTCCGTGGTTTAAGGCACTGGCTACCAATCCAGATGATGGGAGTGCAATTCCCAAGATCCATGATATGACAGAAAGAGAAAACTGACTCCTACAAACTGTTCTCTAACCCCAAAACACACATATATGTGTAATAAATATAATTTAAATTTTCAAGTAAGTAATAAAATATTACTGTTTTTAATAATTCTTTTTTAGGGAGCTAGAGAGATGGTGCAACAGTTAAGGGCACTGACTGCTCTTCCAAAGGTCCTGAGTTCAATTGCCAGCAACCAAATGGTGGCTCACAACCATCTGTAATGGGATCTAATGCCTTCTTCTGATATGTCTGAAGACAGCTACAGTGCACTCATATAAATAAAATAAATCTTTAAAAAATAATTCTTTTTAATGTAATGATTTCAAACAATGGCTGCAATCAAACATGTAAGTTTTCTAAACTATCAAAGCACATGTTGGGTTTTTTGTTGGGCTATTTTGTTTTGTCTTGCCTTGTGAGAGACATCATTTTGTTCTTTTTTAGTTGAATGAACAGATTCTGGGAGCCAGCCACAATTGCTAGGTTACAGAATAGTAACTGTCAATACACTTCTAATGAAAGAATCTTTGAAAACAAGAGTAAATTACACATGTCAAGTTAAACAATCTGTTATTCTACAGATGAGATTAATCCAGAATGCAAATAAACTACCAACACCTGCAGTTCACCTTAATTTGAAGTTGATCTTTGGCCAGGACCCATAGGCTAGGCTAAAACAAAAGCAGATTTTCTAAAACTCTGGGTCTGGACCCAGTAGGTTCGCATAACTGAATAAGCAGGTTTCTGGATGTTCATCTAACAACATTTAATTCAAAATCAAACACATATCCAAGGTGTCTCTGGCAGTACTCACTCATGCTATATCACATGACCTCAATGCAGCCTTGGTTGTGAACACACAATGTGTGTGCTTTACAATGTGCACAGTCATGACACAAAACTTCAACCAAAGTTGCCTGAAATACTTGGTCAAATTCCAGACTAAGTTGCAATTGCAATGCTGTTTTTGAACATATAAAGTTTTCTGCTCTGTGGAAACATAATAGTTTAATTTTAAGGAGAAAAAAAAAGGATTTTATGAGTTCCCTAAAAGTAGAATATAAGTATAAGATTAGTGTATCTTGAGATTACATAGTACTAGAATATTTCATTTTAAAAAACTGTTTAAGTGCTCACTTTGGCAGCACATATAGTAAAATTGGAACGATACAGAGAAGATTAGCATGGCCCCTGCTCAAGGAGGGCACGCAAATTCGTGAAGCAATCCATATTTTTGAGACAACGGTGCCACCCAGGTGGTGAAGCTTCCAAAATGCCTAGGTATTATCCTACCGAAGATGTGTCTCGGAAACTGCTGAGCCATGGCAAAAAGCCCTTCAGTCAGCACGTGAGAAGGCTGCGCTCCAGCATCACTCACTGGGCGCTGCAGAGGCAAGGGGGTGGTTTTCCTGGGCAGTGGCTTGCTACTTGTGACTAGGCCTCTTGCCATCCATAGAGTTGCTCTACGCAGAGCACACCAGAAGTTATTCATTGCCACCTCTGCAAAAGTTGTTTATCAGTGAGGTTAAAATCCCCAAACACCTGACTGATGCTTACTTCAAGAAACAGCAGCTGAGCAAGTCCAGGTATCAGGAGGGTGAGATCTTCGACAAAGAGAGGCAGAAATACTAGATTACAGAGCAGCAAAAGGCTGATCAGAAGACTGTGGACTCGCAGATTCTGCCAAAGACTAAAGCTGTTCCTCAGCTCCAGGGCTACCTGCGATCTCAGTTCTCCCTGAAATTGCTAACAACCTAATTAAACAGCTTTGTATGGAAAAAAAAATTGCTGTTTAAGTTTGTGACTTGAGTTTCACAAATACATAGTAAATTAATTTGAGAATTTCCCACAATTTCTGAAATTGCTTTAAAGATATTTCTGCCATTTTGAACACGCTACTGTGAAGATAAATGCTGAAGATATTTTATACTTTTAGTAGCTATTAATCAGCCAAGTTTTATATCTACCTTATAGTACACAAATTTGTTTTCATTTTTAATAGTAAGACCTATGTATACCAAAAAACTGTTTTATAATACATTTATGATTTTTTGTCAATAAATGATCTGTATGTTTTATATAGCCATGTTTCTGGGGGGGTCATGTAAAAACTTCTCAGGAGGGCTAGTAGAACTTAATAGGTAAAGCCCTGACCACTTTTATTTTTATTTATTTACTAAAACAACAGTCACAGAAAAGACAATGTAGATTTGCAAACAATATTGCAGCCACTGTTACTTTCTAGTAGTATGGGCTTCTGGAATTTATCAGCAGCAGGTTTACTTCGTAAGTACTCTAGTACATTAGCGCCTAAGCAGGATTAGTTTCATCTTGTGTACAAAAAACAAGTCCTGCTTACTCATTCTGAAATAAGGAACCAAAAGATGGCAAAGAAAAGGGAGATGGTGATTACAACGTAGCAAAACAAAACAAAAAATAACTTTGAAAGAAGAGAAAGGCATCTTAAATAATAGTTTAAGAATGCAAAATACTCTGCAGTTAAAATTTTGGAAAAAAAGTCACAACTTGTTAGTGACCAAAAGTGATTCTGTAAAATTCGCAGTTCACTTTATTCTTCTATTTTGCACACCTTCTTACTATCTCAAAACAATTTTAATGTAACCAAAATATTTGAAATTGTTTTCAAAATGAGTAAGGAAACATCACACAACATTTATGACTTGTCATTACCACTGTATCTTACATACTCAGAAACTACAAGACTGTCTTTACCAAACTTCCAAAAGGGCAGGAATGTAAGGTAGGAGAGGGGAAAAGGAAAGGAAAAAAGAATGCAGTAAAGAAAACAAATTTGGACAAATGGCTCACTCCTATAACCTAGCATTCAGAAGCCTGAGACAGATTTTGTGGCCTGCCCAAGTTACACAGTGAAATTGTCTCAAAAAGATGAACCTCAGTCAGTGCAAGTGCTTGCAACACATACTTGACAACATGAACTTCAACATGTGTAACCATGTAAAAAGCCCAATGCTATGGCACACATCTCAAAGCCCAGAACTGCTAGGAGAGATGGAGACAGGAGAGTTGCCAGGAAATTCCCAGGCCAGTTAGCCCCAGTGCCACTGTTAAGAGACTATGCCTCAAAAGAAAGCAAAAGGCAAGAAATAACTCCTAAAAGTTGTCATCTGGCCTATGTACAAGTATACACACACACACACACACACACACACACACACACACACACATATATTTGAAGGTAACTATGTGAGATAGGTATGTTAAAACTGTTTATCTAATTCCATTTCACTAAAAATATACAGTATACCTTAAATTTATATAATAAACCTGAGAGAGAGAGAGAGAGAGAGAGAGAGAGAGAGAGAGAGAGAGAGAGAGAGAGAGAAACACACAGGATATTCCAGGGTATCTACACAGCCTGCACAAGGCCTTGGGTTCAATCCATGTACAGCAAATTGATTAATGAATTAACTGATTAAGAGACCACAAATTGGTAAACATGTTCAATCACCAGAAATCAAGTGTTACCTGAGGTCTGTATTCACTTCAAAGATATTTTAAGACTGCACAGACCTCTACTGGTTCTATTCACAATCAAATACCTAGCATGTTTTCCTTAGAACCATTAATTATTCATACAGCCACTAAAATATAGTCTCCTTAAATGCAAGAATGTATCAGCTTGTTTGTCAGTACTGGGGATCACACCCAGTACCTAACATATGCTAGGCAAGGACTGAGTTACATCCTCAACCCTGATTTTTAATTTGTGTGTTCCTAGGACCCGAGGCAGTGATATACCATATACTTCTAATAATAAAAAAATAGATATACACATGGTCACTTACAGAAACATTGTTTATAAGTGCAAAATACAGAAAACAGTATAAATGCCATACACATACGTAGCTGTATCTATGCAACTATTTTTTAAAAACTGAAGATACTCTGGAGTCAGAAAAAGGCGGATTTCTGTGATTTTTTTTTAAATATTTATTTATTATTATATCTAAGTACACTGTAGCTGTCTTCAGATGCACCAGAAGA
>NC_034599.1:61328697-61330411 GCF_900095145.1 Mus pahari | reverse complement strand
CTGGGATTTGAATTCAGGACCTTTGGAAGAGCAGTCAGTGCTCTTAACCACTGAGCCATCTCTCCAGCCCAATTTCTGTGATTTAAGGCTAGCCTGATCTACACAGTGAGTTCCAGGCCAGCACAGCCTACAAAGACCTTATCTTTTAAAAAAAGAATTAAAAAAAAAAAAAAGGAAAAATCAAGGGTATAAAAATAAAATAATATAACTTCAAAAGAATGAGCCAGTCTGTATCATTTCCAGGATACATTACTGTTAAGTGGAAAAAAATGAAAGATTATAATAAACTCTTCATATAAGAAAGGAATAAGAAGAGTTAGAGATGTAGCTCAGTGGAAAAGTACTAGCCTAGTAAAATGGGGCCCTTGGCTCATTCTACAACAAACACACATATGCGAATGCACACACACAGAGGCATGTGCACACAAAGAGGTAATAGGAAAGCAGGTAGCAGTTCCACAAAAAAGTAAACATAAGATGGCAAACCCCCAGGCTGGAGAGATGGCTCAGCGGTTAAGAGTACTGACTGCTCTTCCAGAGGTCCTGAGTTCAAATCCCAGCAGCCACATGGTGGCTCACAACCATCTGTAATGGATATGATGCCCTCTTCTACTGAGTCTGAAGACAGCTACAGTGCACTCATGTACATAAAATAAACAAATAATTATTTTTAAATTTTTTTAAAAGATGGCAAACCCCAGTACCATTACCAAAAAGAAAAGAAAAAGAGCCCCAGAAATTGCCTCCTAAGCATATACTTTAGAAAGTAAAAAATATATATGCCCGTACACACAAAAATGTATATGGATATTCATAGTAACACTATTCCCAGTAGCTGAGAGGTTTAAAAAAAAAAACCCAATGTCCATCAACAGACACATGGATGAATAAAATGTGTTATATAGATATCATTCTGGCAGAGGGGAAAAACCTGAAGTACTCATACATGTTGTAGCATAAATCAACTCTGAACAAATTATACTAACCTAAAGAAATCAGGAACAAAAGACTACATATTATACAGTTCCAACTATACAAAATACTTAGAATAGAATATGCAAAGCCACATAGAAAGTAGAACAGAACATAGACAAGGGAAATGACTGCTAATGATCACAAGGTTTCTTTTGGGGGAAATGTTCTAGAATTAGACAGAGGTGATAAATAGTACAATATTGTGAATATACTTTTAAATAATAATAAAAAAAAAAACTGTTAACAGTCAAGTTCTGTAACCCTGCACTTAGAAGGGGTCAGGAGAACCTCAAGTTTGAGGCAGAGAAGACCTGCCTGAAAAGAAAGTAAGCAAGCAAACAAACCTGGTTTGTAAACTTTAAAGGGAGAGTTTTGATAAAGCAAAGTGGCATATGCCTGTAGTTTCAGCTACTCAGGAGAACAGAGGCAGTTGAGACACTTGAGGCCAGGAATCTGAGGTCAGTCTAAGCAACATATTAAGAATCTGTCTCAAAAATTACATAAGTAAATAAATAAAAGGGTGAGTTTTATGCTATGTGGTTTGTGTGTCAATCAAAAATTTATTTAAGAAAAAATAATAGAGCCGGGCGTGTTGGCGCATGCCTTTAATCCCAGCACTCAGGAGGCAGAGGCAGGCGGATTTCTCAGTTCGAGGCCAGCCTGGTCTACAAAGTGAGTTCCAGGACAGCCAGAGCCAGAGCTACACAGAGAAACCCTGTCTCGAGAAAAACCAAAAAAA
>NC_034599.1:61317602-61328606 GCF_900095145.1 Mus pahari | reverse complement strand
CCTATCTGAGTCATAAGACACAAGTAAGTCAAGTGCAAAGTAAAAAAAAAAAAAAAAAAAAAAAAAAATAGAAAATGTAGGGACTGGTGAGATGGCTCACAAAGTAAAGGTGCGTATCACTAAGCCTGATGACCTAAGTTTGATCCCTGAGACACACATCATGTAAGCAAAAAACCAATTCCAAGTTGTCCTCTGACCTCCATGGTCATATTTGTACCATGGGCTGCAAACAGAGGTTTAATTTTTTTCTTTCTTTCTTTTTTTTTTTTTTTTTTTTTTGGTTTTTCTAAACAGGGTTTCTCTGTATAGCCCTGGCTGTCCTTTATAGACCAGGCTAGCCTCGAACTCAGAAATCCACCTGCCTCTGCCTCCCAAGTGCTGGGATTAAAGGCGTGCACCACCACGTCTGGCTGGTTTAATGTTTTTAAATGAATATAATCTGTTCATTTTGGTGAAATAATTGAGGAAGAGATAAATCTGAAACTAAATTTAAATTCTGGATTCCTTAATGAACATGGAAAAGAGGTAGAAACAAAGATAGAGACAGAGGGATGTGACAGTAGGATAGAGGGACACTTCTGAGTAATCATTTTAAATAGTAAAGTCAAACAGCAGTGGCATTCAGTAACTGTACAGTTTCACAAACCAAAACTAACAATAATGTCACATATGATGATACAAGCCTATAATCCAATCATTAGAAGGTTGAAGCAGGAGAATACCAAGTTTGAGCCCAGTGTGAGATATTTGGGAGATCCTATCTTAAGTCACCATCATCATCATCCATAACAATAATTAGTTAACATCAACCAGGACTGAGAGCAATCAAAAGAGAATACAAAGAAGCAACAAAGGAACTGAACTACACTGCACTAAGGTAACACAGTCACACTAAAGAGAATAGAGAATGAAACAGCTAACCTAAATAGCTAAAGATAAAGATAATCTTGTGACTACTTTTCATAAGCATAACTATCTGTTGGATACTCCAAAAGTTAGCAAATATATGTTATGATACTGAGATCCAGGCTTCTGTCACAGAAAGAAAATACAAATAAGGAATAACAGAAGGTCAGAGCAACCTTGTAGTGTTGGAGGAAAAGGTACTGATATAAACTCATGGTCATTATACAAAGAGGATTAAATATAGTTGTCCTTCAGTACCTTCAGGGGATAGGTTCCAGAGTTCTCCACCCCTGGCAGATAACAAAATCTATTGTTCTCTGGTCCCTTGTAGTCTGATTCTTAAACTGTGGGAAATGATCCCATCATGTAACTAAATTCAAGGGTAGCCAAAAATCTAGCTACACTAAAAGGTTTCTGGTCACAAGAAGGAATCCAAGGTGTCTCTGGCAGCACTTGCCCATGCCGCACCCTGTGACTCCACTAAAGCGAAAATGTGTATGCTTTGTACTGTGCGTGCCATGGCACTGTGCAATGCCAAGAAGCAATGCTGGAAATACCATGGCTCAGACTGAGAATATTGTAAATTACAGATTATAGTACTTTTACCATGCTAACAAAGTGTTGTGCTTTTATAGAAATACAATAGTTTTAATTGCAGAAAACAAAAGCTTCTAATATTTTTATTATCAATCCTTAGCACACAAGCATCAAAGTAACAGATCCCTGAGTCACTTTATGTTAGAGCATATGATTTTCAAAGTTGGCTTGACTTTCACATAAAAAGTCATTAAATATTTTTGACTCAAAATTAGGACAGAATTTCCCACAATTACTAAAATGGCTCTAAATATACTCCTGAAATTTTGTATTATGAATTTATGAGAAGCAGCAATCTCAATGCCGTTGATTATAAAACCAAAATATTGATCAATTCTTAAAAAAAAAATGCTGGAAGATGTTCTATGTCTTGTAGTATCAAATGTTCAGCAAGAGTTAATTTCTTTTATAAAAATAAATAAACAGACCCATTTCTCAGTATTCAAATTTGTTTTCATCTTTAGTAAATTTATATGCATACAAAAACAGCTATTTTAAAATAGTTACGTTTATCAGTAAATGTCTCATTTGTATACTTAATTTATATAACTACTTATTTGGGGTCACCTAAAACTTGACAAAAGGAATCATGAGTAGAAAGGGTTAAAAAAAATCCTGCATTAAGCCGGGCCGGAGGTGGTGCACACCTTTAATCCCAGCACTTGGGAGGCAGAGGCAGGCAGATTTCTGAGTTCGAGGCCAGCCTGGTCTACAAAGTGAGTTCCAGGACAGCCAGAGCTGTACAGAGAAACCCTGTCTTGAAAAAAAAAAAAATCCTGCATTGTATTAGCTTATAACCTACCCATAATATAACAGATGTCTAATATTTAGTAGACTGTAAACAATTATTTAAATGGAGTAGGTGAGGTGGTCAGTAGCTAATGGTGCCTGTCATCAGGGCTTTCAATCTGAGTTGGGTCCCCAATATCCACATGGTGGAAGAAGAGAATCAACTCCTACAAGTTGGCCTTTAATCAACACACACAACACACACACACATATACACTGTGGCCAAAGCTGAAACAATGTGAACAACATAATGCTATCATATTGGACAAGAGTCTATAGAATCAAATGAATATACACACTATCATAGTGATATAAATAACTAAATTAACAAATGTCCTTTGACAGATGAAGTCCAATTCATACATATAAGAATAAAGGAGCCGGGCGTGGTGGCGCACACTTTAATCCCAGCACTTGGGAGGCAGAGGCAGGCGGATTCCAGGACAGCCAGGGATATACAGAGAAACCCTGTCTCAAAAAAAAACGAAAAACAAAAAAAAAACAACAACAACAACAACAAAGAATAAGGGAACTACAAATACCATAACTGTGTATGTTACAATACAAACAAGGGGAGAAAGTTTGAGCAAACCAGTCTATAGTTTTATAGAACCTCCTACAAGATATATTGTATCAAAGAGGACAAATAGCGCCCTCTCCTAGAATATCCCAATAGAAGCCACCAGAACAAATGATCAAGGTTAAAATATCATTAGTAACCAGACACATCAATAACATGGCCCCCTAGTAAAATGCATTGATACAGAGCATTATAATCAAAACAGACAAAACTTCAATCTAATTGTGAGAAAAAAAAATGAGTCAAAAATGAGAGTATTTTTACAAAAAATAAAAAAATAAACAAATACTCAAAAAGTCATGAGGAACTTAGAAATTGGTCAGAAGTAATGACTCTTTGACCCAGAGACAGTCAGATCTCTATGAGTTCAAGACCAGCCTAATCTACAAAGTAAGACCTCCCATCTCAAAAAAACCAAACAAACAAAACAAGCCAGTATGGTACCACATGCCTGTATCCTCAGTATTCTTAGTACCTAGAGGTAGTAGCAAGAGATCAGGAGCTCATGACCAGTCTCAACTAGAGTCAAAATCTGCCTAGGCTGCACAAACTCCTGTATCAAAAAGAAAAAAATAAAAATAAACCTAACCATCATCTGATTCAGGCATCACATTTATTTGCTGGTAGATCTCCTCTGGAATTTAATATTCCCATTAATCTATAAGGGCCAGTAGAAAAAAAATAATCAGAAGGGTACCTATTAGGTACCTATTTTGTGCTCCTTTTAGTTTAAAAGAAAAAAATGCTAGCCGAAGTGGTTTTGCTGACTTTACAATCTCCTCTTTAAATGACTCAGCCAATATTCTCTGTTCAAGATGTTGATAACATTTAGAAGGTACTCCTAGCAACCTGTTTCGTGGGTACACTAAGACAAAGTTTTATATATGATGAAAAATAATTGTTGTTTTTATGGTTGTTTACCTACAAATTTCAAGGGCTTGTTCACGTTTTTTTGATATCTCCCACATAGACAAGACTGCCCTGAAAATCCTGATCATTCTGCCTCCACCTAAAGCTCAAGTTTTGTTTCACAAGTATGCTTTTAGCTAACACATTTTCTACCTTATCACAAATACAGCATCAACGTTATCACTTACATTCGAAGAGTCCACTTTTAAAATCTGCTGCCCACTCAACTCAGGCATTCTGCTCACAACACTAAGACTTTTCACTATGTATTACATGCATCTTCTACTAACCAATCCAACTCAAAAAACAGCACGTTCTCCTCTAATGTGTTATCCATTTCAATGTGTTGTCCATTTAAATAAAATGATATTTTCACATATGTTTACATTAATGAGAAGACTATGTGATGCATTTGCTTTCTCCTCCATATACCACCAGCACAACTGCACAGAGAAAATACATAACCAGCAAATCAATGGATCAGTGTTGAAAGGAAATGGCAAGACCAGAAATTTAAGAAGCAAAGTGGTAAGAACCTTAGGGAAAGCAAAATTCATAAAAGTTGCTAATTCCAAGAGGCCTTAAAAGGCCATCCATTTCAATGACAACTGATAAACTATCCTACTTTTGAAAGACGCAAGGTTTCCAACCTTCCTAGATATCTTTCTGCCATACAATCCTGTCATGTGATTTGGGAAAAATATAATTGACTGTTCTTTGTCCTACATTATGCTGTTTCTCTCTCAAATAACATGACAAAATGTTTTGACCTATTTCTAAAATATACAGATATAAAAGTGCAGAGGACAAGCATGCATGACATATGTGCATTTACGCATAATACGGGTACTCAGGACATTCACTTTTGCTTGTATAAACACACAGGTATGTAAACATATAACCAAAGGTACATCACCATCAATTTTTTAAAAACTTTAAAGCTTACTTTCTCCTCATCACAAATAATTTTCTTTTCTTTACATAAACAATGGCCCAATTTAGAGGACTCATCACAAAAAATAAAATAAAATAAAATAAAATAAAAATAACTCAGATATTATATCCCAAAAGAACAATGTTAAGGTTTGACTTTTAAAGCTATTTGAGCAACAATCATTTTGGAAGAAGGCACAATGAAATATGGTGATGGCCGGGAACAGCCAATGATAATAAAAAAGTAACCGGGTTTAATCAAGTGGGCCAAAGGAATGGTTCAAATAAAACAAATCATTTTGGGAACATACATAAAATAAGGAAATACCATTCAAGGACAAGCTAGGTACTCTTAAAAAACAAAACATATAGGATCTGTTAGAAATATATCAAAATATTAACAGTTTAAAACTAACGCAAATAGAGACTCTGTCCCTGTGCTTCACAGCTACCATACACATGCATGCATACTACATACATACATACATATATACATACATCGCGTCTTTACATAACCTCCTGGGAGAGGTAGGTACCAAGCTTCCGTCCTCCTGTCTCCTGGGAACCTGCCACCCATCACTGTTCCCAGGGTTAGCTCCTGTCATCATCACCATCCACCTCTCACCCTGGAGACTACCCAACGGTCGCCTCGTCTCCGCTCCAGGTAGCAAGGGCTTTAGAAATTGTTATTTTAGCCGATGAGAGAGTCAATGAAACGTTCACCGAAAGGATGAGCAGCCCCCACCCAAAAGCACACAGGAGGAGAAAGACACAGGGTCCCAACCTCCACCCCTCCGAAGTCTGCCAGCGACAGGGAGCACCAGAGTCGCGACTCTCCTCATAAGAAAGAGCGCAGAGAGCCGCTCCCCAGTCCCAGTCCCAGTCCCAGTCCCAGTCCCAGTCCCAGTCCCAGTCCCAGTCCCAGTCCCAGTCCCAGCTGAGGGAGCCGCGCTCGTTAGCGGATAAAGGGGAGAAGGTCACAGATGCGACCCCTGAGGAGCTAGGGGCGCAGACTGCAAGCTTAATCAGGGGCGGGTCCCTCCCTCCCGCAGGTGGCACGGCTTCCAACAGGCTTCCAAGGGGCCAGGGGTTCCTCCGGCCTCCGCCCGCCGTCAACCCGGAGCCCGGAGCCCGCAGCCCCGCTCGGCGGGCGGCCCCGGAACGGCCCCGAGCGGCTCGGCCGGGCCAGCCGAGCACACACTCGAGAGGTCGCGGTGGCGAAAGAGGACGTGGTACCTACCGTACGTGGGTCGAGGGCTGGCGGCAATGGGGTGCGGCTCCAGCGCCCGGCACCCGGCTAGCCAGCGGCTGCGCTAGCCGCGTCCTTTATATTTTTGCTGCAGCGGCGGCGACTTGTCAAAGGGAAAGACGTAAGAGGCGGCGGCGGCGGCGGCGAAGCGGCAGCGGCAGCGGCAGGCGAGTCTCGCGGGACTTATGGCGAACTCTCGCGAGATCAGGAGCGCTGGTCCTGCCTCCTCCGGACCTCGCGCGGGAGGTGGGAGGCAACCTGAGAGGAAAATGGAGAGAAAATGCGGGCTTAGACACTGATGAGAAAGGGATGAGCACTTCGCCGGCCGGGAGACCCTCCCTGTGAGGGTTCTGGGGACACTCTACCGCCCCATGTCTCTTACCGCTGAGTCCTCGCGGAGTCACTAGTGCCCGTAGGGAACTAACAATTGGGGGCATTTCACAAAGGGCACTGAAGGATCAGGAGAGCGTGGATGTGCTCAGGATGAGCTAGGGACAGTCTGCTAGAGGATCGAGGTCCGTGTGCTGCCTAGGACCGTGAGGAAAAGCTGGGACCCGGCCACACCCCTTTATCTCAGCTGCGTGCCGGCCGCTCTACTCCCCTTATCTCCCATCACAGTCTGCCCTTAACCTTCTGGCTGGTTAAGTTTACGCCCAAGCAAGTGTTTAAGTTGCCCAACTTCTGCCCTGTCTGAGGAACACGGGAGGATTGATGTTCAGTATGGGTCTTGACCCTGACCTATACAGCGATGCACTCTAAAGAAGGACCCTGACTAACTTGGTCATCTAGCCCAACGTCTAGCATAGATGTAGGCGCTCAAATGTTGAATTGATATTGTTGAGTGCCTCTGTACTTAAGGACTCCCAATCTCACCACTGTAGCCACCTTCAGCAAAAGGTTTTTCTGGAGAGAGACCTCAGCGGTTAAGAGGGCTTGCTCTTACAGAGTGACTTGACTTCACATCTCAGCACCCAAGGCAGGATGTCCACAAGCACTTGTAACTTCAACACTCACTTCTGAACTCTACAAGAACCTGCACTCGCGTTCACGTACCCACACATACACATAAATTTGTTTTTGTTTTCAAGACAGTTTCTCCATGTCTCCCTAGCTGTCCTAGAACTCTCTAGAGACCAGGCTGGCTTGGAACTCGGAGATTTGCCTGATTCTGCTCCAGAGTGCTAGAACTAAAGGCGTTTGGGGAAGGGGGCACGTTATAAATAAAATATTTTTTAATTGTTTTGCTAAACACATACACATGTACATGGTATAAGCAGCTGGGTGGGGTGGCAATCTCTGAGTTTGAGACCAGTTTGGTCCAAATACTGAGTTCCCCTTTGGTTCAATTGGAAATGCGTAGCATACAAATTGAGCCCAAGACAAAAGTTACTCTCAGCTTTGTGTGTGACTTTGAATGGCTTGCTTGGCTTCCCTGGACCTCAGTTTCTAATCTGTTCACTTAGAATATTAGTTATTATTACAGGGTTCCTCCTTAGAGGAGTATAGATATGAGATAATCACTAAATAGAACTTCTAATGGTGTATATAAACTTCTGTGTATAAGATGTGTATTCTAGGCCGGGCGTGGTGGCACACACCTTTAACCCCAGCACTTGGGAGGCAGAGGCAGGTGGATTTCTGAATTCGAGGCCAGCCTGGTCTACAGAGTTCCAGGACAGCCAAGGCTACACAGAGAAACCCTGTCTCGAAAAAAACGAAAAGGAAAAAAAAAATGTGTATTCTAGTCTAAGTATGAGAGGCAGATTAGCATGGAGTGATGATATTGTTGCTAGTGCTTTTTATGGTCTCAGATGTTTGGTTTAGGACCTGGGGACAAGGGACTGAGGTGCATATTTTTCACATCAAAGCAGACCTGGCCTCCAGGTTCTACCAGCATCCCTCAGTTCCTACCTGTCATACCCAGCCCCAAGATATGAGCTTTGGAGCCCAGGGGCTGGGTTGCCCTTTCCCCAGTAGCTTCTCCCTATATAATCCAGACATTTTGTGCTCTTGTTCTCTCTCTCTCTCTCTCTCTCTCTCTCTCTCTCTCTCTCTCTCTCCTCTCCTCTCCTCTCCTCTCCTCTCCCTCTCTTCCACCCTCTCCCTCTCTCCTACTTACTGCCTTGCAGACCTGAGTTCTGTTCCCAGCACAAAAATAAGGAGGCTTCCAACTGCCTGAAACTGCAGCTTCAGAAATATCTGACACCTCTGGCCTTAGCAAGCAGCTACATTTGAGTACTTGTGTTTCCTATACAGATATGCACATATACACATACATATAATTTAAATAAATTTCTTTTTTAAAAAAAGAAATTTCCTCCCTTGCCCTCTATTTAGCTTCCTCCCTCGGAGACATATGCAAAGAACTAAATACAATTGAGTCCAATGGCACACAATTACTTTTTAAATTTTCACTTATTTTTATCTTTTGTGTAAAGTGTTTTGCGTGTACACCTGCATTTGTCCACAATGGCCAAAGGACTAGATCCTCTGGGAACTGGCATTACCAGCCACTGTATGGGCCACAACGTAGGCTCTGGGAATCAAACCTGGGTCCTCCAAAAGAACAGCTAGTGCTCTTAACATCTGACCCATTTCTCCACCCCACATGCAATTTTGAATTAATGTCAACAAGGAAACTCCACTTTCCACCATGACTTTGGCCATACCACTTTTTCCAAACACAAGTACTCAAATCAGCACTTGTTAAAGCCTCATCAACATCAGCCTCCCACCTCTACCACCTCAGTCCACATAGAAAAATGGAAACGTGTTGTTAAGGCTTACTATCATAATGGGTCCTTGACCTGATAACTCTCTGAGCTGTGCACCATGACCACAGCAGAGGCAGCTCTCTCTCCCTGCTTGCGCACGCCGTCATTGCCCTCCCATGGCACATTCTGTATTCGTGCACCACAGTCAGGGACTAGAAAGTCAGAAGAATGTGTCATATTCATCTTGCATCTGCCTATAAGCTGTGCTTAGCTCTAAAACAAAAGCTATAGCTAAGTTGGAATCGAAATCAGAAGAGTAAATATGTGAGGGGCGGGGTGGGGGAAGGGGAAAACTAAAAGGATTCAGAGAATGTATTGAACCATGACTCTGAAAACAGAATCTTGCCAATGCAGGAGTCCACAGACAGGAGTCCTGCTGTAGCATGAAATCTAAACCTGCCTTCTCCTGTCCACAGCCTGTGTGTAAATGGGCTTTCTCCTTACCCAAGAGTATGAGACTCAAAAAGTCAGCTGTGGTGGTGCACACTGTAAATTGCAGCACTCGAGAGGCAGAGGCAGGCATACATCTATGTGTTCAAGGCCAGCTTGGTCTACATAGAGAACCCCAGGCCAGCAAAAGACTCTGTCTCAAAAAAAAAAAAAAAAAAAGAGTCAAAGAATGTAGGAAATTATCTGAGACATTTTCATTTATTCACTTAGCACATCTCCACTGAGGGACTATTAGTCATACACTGTATGAGGCTCTAAACAAACTGTTGACAGCTTTAACACCAACCCTCAAGGAGGTTCTGGTCTAAAGGAGGAAATGGGAAGAAGAGACTAGATAGATCATGACAATACCAGCAGGGTACTGAACAAATAAGAAAGGTATAGGGGAGGAAGTCAGTGAGAGAGACCAGGGAGCTGAACTGTGATGGAGGATGATCTGTAGGCGGCTCCAGAAGGACTTCAGCAAACTGCTCTGTTGTGGGGTGTGGATTCTGCTTTGTTCTAATGAAACGAACAGCTCCTAAACCATTAGAAAGGGTCTTTGAGGTGGAGTCGTTATATACACCTATTAGCTTTGAAAAAGATAGGATTCATGGAGAAAAAAAATCATAATTAAAAACATTTTGTTCTTACACCTGGTGTTTAAACATGTAAAGAGAGAACACATTCCACTTCACATGCTTGGTCCCTTAGGCCAGTCTTCCTAATCCAGGAAATCCAACAGAGAGCCCAAGAGACATTTCCAAAACATGGTAACAATACCTACATTGTTTACTTTATGGCTTATTAATACTTATTTATGGAAGTCTTTGGTGCTTGGTTTGTTTTTTTGGTTTTTTTGTTTGTTTGTTTGTTTGTTTTTGGAAAGATTTGGTTGTGTATCTCAGACTGGCCTCAAACTTGGAATCCTCCTGCCTCAGATTGCCAGGTGCTGGGATTACAGTTGAATACAACCATATCCAGCTGTTGTGTTGTGTTGTTTGTGGTATGAGAGGGCCGCCCGCCCGCGGCCACACTCAAACCAGGGTCCTCCTGAAAGGCGAGCTGGGGCTGTAAAAAGACGGCGAGAAAGAAAATGTGGCTAAGACAAAAAGTGTTCTGATCAAAGCCCACAAGTTTAATAATGTTCAGAGTTTATATAGCAGAGTAAGGCCATCCCCCACCACCCATTCTTGGAGCGTGTTCAGGTGAGATCCTGTAGGATGGTGTCTCTGGAACATCTAAAAGTCTTCTCAGCAGGCAGTGGCAACTGCTTGAAGAGCAGTGACAAGTGTAAACAAAGAACCTGACAGGTCGGAAGGTACCATCCCAGGTGGCCCTGTGCTTAGTGGCAGCAGAGGTCTGCAAAAGCCTGCTTCGAGGCTGAAGGGAGACAACAGTAGTATCTATGGCCTAACTCAGAGTTCTTGCCTCTACTCAGCAAGGTGATGGGGGAGGAAACCTAATAGGTTTGCCTTATTGTGTTGATTTACTTATTTTCACAGTGCTGGGTATGGTTCCAGGGCTTCATGAGCATGAAGCAAGCACTCTGCAACTGAGCTACATCCCCAACCCAAGATAGCTGTTAATACTTTGTTTGTAATCATAGTTCCAGAAAAAAAAAGAAGAAAAAAAAACCTCTAAAAGTAATTATTGCAACTATTAAACATGTATTATCAGTCATACATTATGCTAGAAATATAGGGGTTCAAATCATGTACGTGAAAAAAAAAAAGCTAAACAAACAGTCAAGAATGAAGTCTATCCCTCTATGTGCATCAGAAGTTGTTACTAAGGCAGAGGCAGAAGCAGAGGCAGAGGCAGAGGCAGAGGCAGAG
>NC_034599.1:61306887-61317552 GCF_900095145.1 Mus pahari | reverse complement strand
GAGGCAGAGGCAGAGGCAGAGGCAGAGGCAGAGGCAGAGGCAGAGGCAGAGGCAGAGGCAGAGGCAGAGGCAGAGGCAGAGGGAGGATCTGCTGCAGGTTTGAGGCCAGGCTGATCTACATCATTTCAGGCTAGTCAGGGCTATAGCAAGATCCTATCTTTAAAAAGACAAGAAAGAGCCAGGCGGCGGTGGTGCACACCTTTAATCCCAGCATTGGGAGGCAGAGGCAGGCAGATTTCTGAGTTCTAGGCCAGCCTGGTCTACAAAGTGTGTTCCAGGACAGCCAGGGCTATACAGAGAAACCCTGTCTCGAAAAACAAAGCAAGAGAGAGAGAGAGAGAGAGAGAGAGAGAGAGAGAGAGAGAGAGAAGAAAAGCTGAACCGCAAGGGTAGGCGCCCAAATGAAAATGTTGATACTATACTACTGCCCCTCAAGGGAAAATGGATGTCGGCAAGGGCAGGATATTTATTGTAACTTGATATTTATAGACCTTTAATAGCTAACTTAGTAGGTTCTTTCCAAGGTGTCCATCACTATGTTCTCTTGGGATAGATAAAGTTTGGAATCGACTAATTCTACAGGCCAATTAAAATTAATTTTAAAAAAGCAGAGTGTAGCAGATCATGCCCCTGATCTCAGCACGTGCAACAGGAAGGCATTGTGGAAGGGAGAGGGTCGTCCTCAGCTGCATATCAAGGGCAAGACCATGTCAATTTGGGATGTATTTTTAAGAGCCAAAGACCTGCACGGGAAATAGCCATCATGACAAAGCAACACAATGCTAACTGAAAGACGGTGAAGGGTGAATAATATTCACAGAACATAGAATGGAGATTTACTGAACACATAATTCTGTCTAGGTGCTAGAGTTAAAGAAGAGAGCTAACAGCTAAATATAAAATTTACACATTCTCATAATAACTCATTCTCAAAAAAAAAAAAATCTCCAAGCCAAAATGTTTCCTAGAATTTTTGTTAACTACATCTACATATGAGAACACACTCATTACCTCTGTTTTTTTGGTTTTTGTTTTTGTTCTTCACTAACAGGTAATTGATCTACCAAAGAGTTTTGAAAGGAAGTAGAGATACAAAAATAGGACCCAAGATTGGCAAGTACTTCTTTTAGAAATAAAATTCCTTCTGCTGCATGCAAAATGTACAGGGTTCCTACTTGAACTCTGCATCCTCAGCAAAATATCACTTGTGTCAGGACATAAACAGTATTAGAAACTTCCTTTACAGGCTGGAGAGATGGCTCAGTGGGTATGAGCACTGACTGATCTTCCAGAAGTCCTGAGTTCAATTCCCAGCAGCCACCGGGTAGCTCACCATCTATAGTGAGATCTGACTCTCTCTTCTGATGTGTCTGAAGACAGCTCCAGTGTACTCATGTACATAAAATAAATAAATAAATCTTTAAAAAAAAAAAAGGAAAGGGAAGGAAAGGAAAGGAAAGGAAAGGAAAGGAAAGGAAAGAAAAGAAAAGAAAAGAAAAGAAAAGAAAAGAAAAGAAAAGAAAAGAAAAGAAAAGTTCCTTACAAGACATTGCCTAAGTCTGGAATACAATAATTACTTTTGGCTTTGGGAGAAAGGCAGGATTTCCTAGCCCTGGCTAGTTTTGAACTTGCTATGTAACTGGGGCTGGCCTTGAACTCCTGATCTTTTTGTCCCTACTTCCAAAGTACTTGAATTAGAGGTGAGTGCTACCACTTTTGCTTAAGGATATTACTGGGTTTTGTTGTTGTTGTTGTTTGTTTATTTTTTAAAGATTTTTTATTAGATATATTCTTTATTTACATTTCAAATGTTATCCCCTTTCCTGGTTCCCCCCCCCCAAAAGTCCCTTATCCCATCCTCTCTCCCCCTGCTCACCAACCCACCCACTCCTGCTTCCCTGTCTTAGTATTCTCCTACACTGGGGCATCCAGCCTTCTCAGGATCAAGGGCCTCTCCTCCCATTGATGTCCAACAGGGCCATTCTCTGCTACATATGCAGCTGGAGCCATGGGTCCCTCCATGTGTACTCTTTGGTTGGTGGTATAGTCCCTGGGAGCTCTGGGGGTACTAGCTGGTTCATATTGTTGTTCCTCCTATAGGGCTGCAAGCTCCTTCAGCTCCTTGGGTCCTTTCTCTAGCTCCTCCATTGGGGGTCTTGTGCTCAGTCCAATGGTTGGCTGAGAGCATCCACCTCTGTATTTGTCAGGCACTGGCAGAGCCTCTCAGGATACAGCTATATCAGGCTCCTGTCAGCAAGCACTTGTTGGCATCCACAATAGTGTCTGAGTTTGGTAACTGTATATGGGATGGATCTCCAGGTGGGGCAGTCTCTGGATGGTCTTTGCTTCAGTCTCTGCCCCACACTTTGTCTCTGTATTTCCTCCCATGGGTATTGTTCCCCCTTCTAAGAAGGACTGAAGTATCCATACTTTGGTCTTCCTTCTTCTTGAGCTTCACTTGGTCTGTGAATTCTATATTGGGTGTTCTGAGATTCTGGGCTAATATCCACTTATTATTATAAGTGTGTTCTTTTGTGATTGGGTTACCTCACTCAGGATGATATTTTCTAGTTCCTTCCATTTGACTAAGAATTTCATAAATTTATTGTTTTTAATAGCTGAGTAGTATTCCATTGTGTATATGTACCACTTTTCCTGTATCCATCCCTCTATTGAGGGACATCTGGGTTCTTTCCAGCTTCTGGCTATTATAAATAAGGCTGCTATGAACATAGTGGAGCATCTTCTGGGTATATGCCCAGGAGTGGTATAGCTGGATCCTCTGGTAGTACTATGTCCAATTTTCTGAGGAACCACCGAACTCATTTCCAGAGTGGTTGTGCCAGCTTGCAATCCCACCAGCAGCGGAGGAGTGGTCCTCTTTCTCTACAACCTCGCCAGCATCTGCTGTCACCTGAGTTTTTGATCTTAGCCATTCTGACTGGTGTGAGGTGGAATCTCAGGATTGTTTTGATTTGCATTTCCTTGATGACTAAGGATGTTAAACACTTCTTTAGGTGCTTCTCAGCCATTCAGTATTTCTCAGTTGAGAATTCTTTGTTTAGATCTGTACCCCACTTTTTAATAGGGTTATTTGGTTCTCTGGAGTCTACCTTCTTGAGTTCTTTGTAAATATTGTAAATTAGGCCTCTATCAGATGTAGGGTTGGTAAAGATCTTTTCCCAATCTGTTGGTTGCTGTTTGTCCTATTGACAGTGTCCTTTGTCTTACAGAAGCTTTGTAATTTTATAAGGTCCCATTTGTCAGTTCTTGATCTTAAAGCATAGGCTATTATTGGTGTTCTGTTCAGGAAATTTTCCCCTGTGCCCATGTGCTTGAGGCTTTTCCCCACTTTCTTTTCTATTAGTTTTAGTGTCTCTGGTTTTATGTGGAGGTCCTTGATCCACTTGGACTTGAGTTTTGTACAGGGAGATAAAATGGATCAATTTGCATTTTTCTATATACTAACTGCCAGTTGAACCAGCACCATTTGTTGAAAATGCTGTCTTTTTCCCAGTGGATGGTTTTAGCTCCTTTGTCAAAAATCAAGTGACCATAGGTGTGTGGGTTCATTTCTGGGTCTTCAATTCTATTCCATTGGTTTACCTATCTGTCACTATACCAATACCATGCAGTTTTTGTCACGATTGCTCTGTAGTACAGCTTGATGTCCCAGATGCTGATTCCCCCAGAAGTTCTTTTATTGTTGAAAATAGTTTTATCTATCCTGTGGTTTTTGTTATTCCAGATGAATTTAAGAATTGCTCTTTCTGGGGCTAGTGAAATGGCTCAGTGGGTAAGAGCACCCGACTGCTCTTCTGAAGGTCCCGAGTTCAAATCCCAGCAACCACATGGTGGCTCACAACCATCCGAAACAAGATCTGACGCCCTCTTCTGGAGTGTCTGAAGACAGCTACAGTGTACTTACATGTAATAAATAAATAAATCTTTAAAAAAAATAATTGCTCTAACTCTACGAAGAATTGAGTTGGAATTTTGATGTGGATAGCATTGAATCTGTATATTGCTTTCGGCAAGATGGCCATTTTTACTATATTAATCTTGCCAGCCCACAAGCATGGGAGATCTTTCCATCTTCTGAGGTCTTCTTCGATTTCTTTTGTCACAAACTTGAAGTTCTTGTCATACAGATCTTTCACTTGTTTGGTTAGAGTCACACAAGATACTTTATATTGTGTGTGACTATTGTGAACGGTGTCTTTTCCCTAATTTCTTTCTCAGCCTATTTATCCTCCGAATATAGGAGACTATTGATTTGAGTTAATTTTATATCCGGCCACTTTGCTGAAGTTGTTTATTAGTTGTAGGAGTTCTCTGGTGGAGCTTTGGAGTCACTTAAGTATACTATCATATCATCTGCAAATTGTGATATTTTGACTTCTTCCTTTCCAATTTGTATCCCTTTGACCTCCTTTTGTTGTCTAATTGCTCTGGCTAGAACTTCAAGTACTATATTGGATAGATAGGGAGAAAGAGGGCAGCCTTGTCTGAGTCCTGATTTTAGTGGGATTGCTTCAAGTTTCTCTCCATTTAGTTTGATGTTGGCTACTGGTTTGCTGTATATTACAGGCCTCACTGTGGTGGGAGAACTGGGTTCTGATGATGCCAAATAGCCTTGGTTTCTGTTACTTATATTCTTGCACTTGCTTTTTTGCCATCTAGTTATCTCTGGTATTAGCTGGTCTTGCTGACTCTGACTGTGGCTTGTCTGTTCTGCAAGGCTGTGTGTCAGTACTCTTGGGAGACCAGTTCTCTCCGGGAGGAATTTAGGTATGGAGAGCTGTGGTACAAGTTCATCTCTGGGGTGCAAAGAGAAACCCCAGGGATCCTGACCCCAGCTGATCTTTGGTTCCTGTGTCCTGATTGCTCTGGGAGGGTCCCTCTTGGGCCAGGAATTTGAGAGAAGTAGTGGTCTTACCTGTGCTCACAGGTGTGTAGGCACTCCTGGGAGATCAGCTCTTTCATGGAAGTATTTGTGTATGCAGCTCTGTGGCTCAGGATCAGCTCTGGGGACAGACAGAAACCAGAAGACTCCCATCCCAGGCAGTCCCTTCGTTCCTGTGTCCTGAGGGTCTCAGGCAGGTTTCTCTGAGCAGCAGTGGTGGTCCTACCTGTGCTCACAGGCCTGTCTGCGCTCCTGGGAGGCTAGCTGTCTCCTGGCGCCACCTGGGTATGGAGCCCTGTGGCAAAGGACTGGCTCCAGGCACAGACAGAAACTGGAAGGCTGATGTTACTCTTTTTAAGATAGGATCTTCTTCTAAGCCTATTGTAGCTGACCTATACTCACACTACCCATAATAGCCTCAAACTCTTTATCTTCCTACCCCAGCCTCCTGAGTGCTAGGATTATAAATATGACCATCATACTTGATAACAATAACTTGTGTCTGCACACATATATATAAGTATAGGGAGTGAATTCCTATGTAAATGTGTATTGTTGACACGTGTCACAGAACCCCAGGCCTCAGCCCCATGGAAGCAGCAACATCTTCCCCAGGTGATGCTAAGAAAAGATAGTCAAGCCTTCCTTCAGTCTGAGAGTGAATGTTAACACTGTGTACAGAAAATGTCCACAGTAACTTCTCCACTACCTGAAGATCACGGTGCCCTACAGAGACTGCTCCTACAGAGACCAAGATAAGCTAAACCTGTCTCCCTATTCATCTGTATGAAATAACCCTACCTCCCTGCTCAGCCCTGTACTAATAACCCTGCCCCTCTGTTCAAATATATTTTAAAACACCGAGCTTCCAAGGCTGTGCGTTTCTCCATTTGAGAGCCCAGATCATAAACCCCAGCTTCTCTGTGTGTGTCTTTGTCCTTTCTTCATTCCCCTATCATCAGAGTCAAGACAAACTAACTCTTCAAGGATCCTGCATATGCTCATATGAATGCAGGTGTCCCTGGAGGCCAGAGACCTCTGGAGCTAGAATTATAGTTTCAAGCCACCTGATGTGGATCCTAGGAATTGAACTTGGGTCCTCTGGAAGAGCACTAAATGCTCTTAACTGCTGAAACATCTCTTAACCAAAGAGTTGAAGATTTAGCTCAGTGGTAGAATATTTGCCTTATAAGTACCAATCTCCAGCACCAGAAGGAAGGAAAAGAAAGAAAACATAAACGCACACACACAGAGGGGGAGGAGGGAGGGAGAAAGGGAGGGAAGGAGGGAGAGAGAGAGCACAACTGGGGGTTGGGGGAGCAAGCACAGGTGATTCCCCCAGCAGGGAGTGGAAAATTGATGCTAAGGAAGGAAAATGAGAACGTGCAGAGGAAAACATGGTGACCCAGGGTCACGGGGAAAAGGATTTATAGAATTCTCCGCAGCAGACACTGGGACAATACACTAAGTAGATAAACAATGCAAGTGATTGTTCTAGAGGCTATCTACATAGAATCATAGCACACACGAGGGATCTCTGGGTACACAAAGAAAGCCTCCCCTTTCCTGCCCTTTAAAGAACTAGAAGGCTTAAGAGGGATTGCTGAATTCTAGCAAGTAGAATCAGAGACTGTTAATGAGAAGTGGAGGCTTGAAGATTGAGCAGTTAGTCTCCACCCATGAGAACAGGGAACATTCGAGGCACAAGGAACAGCATAAACCAAAGTGTGCTCAGGATCCACAGACAGTGTAATTTAGTTGTAGCCATCTGTTGCCGACATTATCCAGGTCTAGGACTCTTAGTAGCAAGGGACAGAACTTGCCTAGGTAACAATGAAGGATATTTACCACAAGGGATACAGACAAAAAGAGCGAGAGTGGGGCAGTAACCTACCTCTTCTAGAGCATTGACACAAACAGAACTTGTGTCTATGCTTGCCTTGCTATGTTGGCTTTGATTTCTCTCAGCTCAGACTACCGTCATCCCTATAGCTAGGAGGAGGGCAGTACCCAAGCTTTACATCTGACGTACCATTGCCATCCCTAGAAGAGACCCAAATCCTAAGGACACAGTGCTGACTGCCCAGGATTGGATCAGCATCCATCCTTAGCTCCATCTCAGAGCGACCACCCCAGCCCACCCCCATAAAACTACCATTTACGACAGAGCGGGGCAGTTGCTGTGGCGCTGTGCTTGGGGGATGCATACAAACTGAAATATGTGCAAGCTCAGCTGTGGAGCGGGGAACTATGTCACTCCCAAACTGTGTCACTCCCAAACTGTGTCACTCCCAAACTGTGCTTCCATTTGTCAGATGGTCAGCTTGCCACAGGACTTAAATGTTCACCACAGATTAATATGTTCTCAACTGATTAATATGTTAAGCAATTAATGAATGCCACTTTAATCCTAATGTTGTGGAACACAGTGGAGCTCTAATACAGGCTAAAGAATGGTTACCCAAGATCCTTTGACATTCTAGCCCCATGACTTTAAATGAGAAACTCAACCCATCTCTGCCTCTACTTCCTGTTTCTTTAAAAAAAAAAAAAAAAGTATAGCAGCGATGATCGCTGGTTTTTTTTATTGATATTCCAAGCCCCCACTTGTTTCTTTTTTTCTCTGCCCCTCCCTCCTCTTCCTACTTTTTCTCTTGGTGCTGGGGACTGAACCTGTGGCCTCTTGTACATCTGATCTGTGAAGCTTCTCTAAACATTTTCCAAACACTTCATTGAAAAATCAATATAAACATATACAACTCCATAAATCTGAGATAATCCCTGCTTACAAGGTTATTGTAAAGATTAAAGAATCCACGAATGATTCATAGCCTCGTTGCTTGGCCCACAGCCAACACTCAGTAGGTCATTATTTTTAATTATCTGTTGCCTGAAGAAAGAAAGACCTTTCATTTCATGATTGCCTGTGGCACCAGACACTTTGAGAAAGCAAAACAACAGCAGAGGGAGGGGATCTTTATCTCTGATGACACCATGACCCACATCTCAGATGGAGTTGGGGTACAGTTTAGAAGTTACTAAATAAAGTAAGTTGTGAGAAGAAATGAGAGGTGTAATTGAGGAGTGTAAAATGAATGGCGAGTCCTATGGCTGTGATATGGAATGTATAGAAGGCTTGGTACCCTGCTGGAGGACCTCTGATTTAATTGATGGCTGGATCTCTTGATAAATTCACAATACAGCATTATTGAGAGGTGGGACCTAGTTGGAGGAAATGCCTGAAAGATTACCTTATGCCAGCATTTTCTTCCTCTTATTGCTTCTTGGAGAAGCTCTGCTCCCCAAGCCTTTCTGCTGAGATCTCTGCCTTGCCGTGGCCCAGGCACAACAGAGAGAGTTAACTTGGACGGAGAGCTCTGAGCTGTGAGCTAGAATCAATCCTTCCTTCTTCCAGTTGACTTTGTGGGTACTTCATCGCAGTGATTAAAGCTAACGCACTTGGCTAGGTCTGTGGTTCCTAAAGGGAATGCCTTCCCACACAGTCTACCCGTGAAATCCATTTAAAGGAGCAGCTAAAGTTTCTCTTCTCTTTGACTTGAATGATTTGAACTTTGTTAAACCACTGAGATTATCCAACAATATGCCGGGCTGTGTGCTGAGCCATTCATAGAAGTGATCGTTTACTCCCCCATGGCCTGCAAAGTGAATCTTCTCTTGAGATATAATGTAGAAGTTACTAAAATAAAGCAGTAAGGAAAATAATGCAAAATAAGTGGAAAATTGAGACATGTAATTATAGAATGGTAAATGAAATATGAGCCTTATGGTTTTAATATGGAATGTTCCCTAAAAAGGTGCATGTGTATATGTATGTGTGTGTGTTTCCACACACACACAGACACACACACACACACACACACACATATATATATATATATATATATATATGGAAACCACCTCCAGGCTGCCCAGGGCTACAGTCTTCCCATTGCCCACTTCAAAAAACAAACAAACAAATAAATTAAAACACACCAAAAATCCCCAAACAAAAACATTCTTATCAAGATGTATCCGTCCTCCTCCACAGCGACGTTTCCTTCTAAAGGGCTGAGTGGCCCCTCCTTCTCGCTACTACATTTTTTATAGTTTGAGTTGTGCTTCTTTAGCTGCTAAGCCAGCTGGGACAGACACATCCTAACATGCAGGAGGCAGAGGCAGGAGGATTGCAAGTTCAAGGCCAATCTGAGCTATGTAATGAGTTCTAGGCCAGTTTGGACTACGTGGAAGATAGTGTCTCATAAACCTAAAAGGATAAAGGCTGGGCTTTGTGAAGTGGGGGCTAAGGTTAAGAGATACTTCAGTGAAAACTGCACACCCTAGAGAGGGATAGATGAAAGAAGTGGGCCTCTGAGAGTTCCCACCTCCCACCCACGCCCACTCCCACTCCCCCCCTTATCCTCCACCACCCCCAATTCTTTATAATAGCGCAGGATACTATATAAGCTCAATGTCTGGTCCTTCTTTGAGCATCATATAATGTAACTACAATTTTCCCCTGTTAATCTGTTTTATCTCAACTTAATGTTAAACCTAACTAAAGAACCTAGAAAGTATTGTGAAATACAATTCTAAAAACAAAAAACCAACAAGCACGCCTCTGGCAAACATTGTACAAGGCTGCTGGACAGATTGCAACTTCGTTGATCCTAGAGAGCTGGAAGGTCACAGATCTGGACCCTAATTGTCTTATACTAGCTTATTCTGTTTAGGAGCTATTCACTTCCACTATGTGTATCTAACCTAAGATCCCTATAGTGAATGGATAAACCGTGGTGTACCCCTTATCCTCTGCCAACCTTAAAGGTAAGGATGCCATCAGAGGACTGGGCTATGCATCAGTGTGGACACTGTTCAATTGGCTTTTTAAGACCCTAGCTTCAAATTTCAGCACTGTTGAAACCTGAAGCTTGCAGTTAGGGTTTCTGAGGTCCCCCTAATGAAGGAGGTAGAGAAAATACCCAAGGAACTAAAGGGGTCTGCAACCCTATAGGAGGAACAACAATATGAACTAACCAGTACCCCCCAGAGATGTGTCTCTAGTTGCAGAGGATATGTAGCAGAGGATGGCCAAGTCAGCCATCAATGGGAGGAGAGGCCCTTGGTATTGCAAAGATCATATGCCCCAGTACAGGGGAATGCCAGGGCCAGGAAGCAGGAGTGGGTGGGTTGGGGAGCAGGGTAGGGGAAGGGTACAGGGGGCTTAGGGGATAGCATTTGAAATGTAAATGAAGAAAATATCTAATAAAAAAATTGCCTTAAAAAAAAGGTTTCCTAGTTCTGCTGTAGTCTACCTACCTACCTAATGCCTGAATCCGTTTCTTGGGTAATAAGTTGATTTATGAGCGTCTTTGTGCTTTAAAGAAATAAGAAAATAGTTTATTTTGAGCCAGATATAAATAATCATAGGCCAAGAACAAGCCCAATTTTTAGTTTCCTGAAAGCTGAGACTAAGCCAGGCCTGCTCATTCAGAACTCAAGAAATTTGTGAAGAAGAAGGGAATGACATCTGAAACTCACAGCTGCCCCATTCATTCTTCCTGAGCCCTAGACAAATCCACCAAGTAAGGTTTTTATCTGTCTCTAGCAAACTCAAAACACTTGTTATTCCCAAGCTAAGTGAACTCTGCTGAATCCAACAATAAGGCCATAAAGAGCCAAGCTTAATGAGCTGCCCTAAACATTCTCATTCTCTCTCTCTCTCTCTCTCTCTCTCTCTCTCTCTCTCTCTCTCTCTCTCT
>NC_034599.1:61290990-61305577 GCF_900095145.1 Mus pahari | reverse complement strand
AGAGAGAAGAGAGAGAGAGAGAGAGAGAGAGAGAGAGAGAGAGAGAGAGAGAGAGAGAATTGAAATCTCAAAACCCTTCCCAGAATTCCTATCTACAGACCTTCCCAGATCCTAATCTTTATAATAATCACATAAGTATGTTCATCCCTACTCTGGGCTTTGGTCCTTCCCATCCTGCAAGCTCACATGCCTCTAAGTATCTTTTAATCCATATTTCCATTTATTTTATCCGATCTGTTCAATAATCCTTTGACTTGCATGTACATCTATAGTCTAGATTTTGGATGGTTGCTGATTGCTTGGTGCAGTTCAACATGTGTCTCTTCCCCCATGCATTTCCTAAAAATCTGCAGAGACTGGATTAGGCATGAGTACTGGCTGGTTTTGTGTCAACTTGACACAAGCTGGAGTTATCACAGAGAAAGGAGCCTCCCTTGAATAAATGCCTCCATGAGATCCAGCTGTAAGGCATTTTCTCAATTAGTGATCAAGGGGGAAAGGCCCCTTGTGGGTGGTGCCATCCCTGGGCTGGTAGTCTTGGGTTCTATAAGAGAGCAAGCTGAGCAAGCCAGGGGAAGCAAGCCAGTAAGTAACATCCCTCCATGGCCTCTGCATCAGCTCCTGCTTCCTGACCTGCTTGAGTTCCAGTCCTGACTTCCTTTGTTGATGAACAGCAACATGGAAGTGTAAGCTGAATAAACCCTTTCCTCCCCAACTTGCTTCTTGGTCATAATGTTTGTGCAGGAATAAAACCCTGATTAAGATAGCATGTTTTGGTCCTTTGATATGAGAATAAGCAGGGTTCGTCAAGACCGCAGGATGCTCATAAACCTGGCTTTCTCCTTTTCGTATAAAACTTATAGCTGTTGATACCTACTACTCATCCCTACATTATTGAGAGGTGTTCAAGATGAAATTCTTATTTAAGGTTGGCCAACTATAGCCTCTAGACCAAATCAGTCACACTTTGTCTGTTCCTAGACATAACAATCTTATTTTCAGGAAGAAATGCTAGAGCATGAAACACCAAAAGCTAAGATCAAGTTTCTTGGATACACCCAGGCTATTGCTGGCTCTTAGGACTACCCAAGATAGGGTACAGGCCCCCAAGAGTCACAACTTCTACAGATTTCTATTCCCTGTAGGTCAAAGGCTCTCAATCCACTCTCTCGCTGTTTCTGACTGCCCTACCCAAGGACACTTAACCTCTCCCTACCTGACCCCGACCCCAAATCCCTAAGGACCTCAGATTTTTGGCAACCTTCCCCAGGACTACAGGCTGCCTGCCATAGGGTAACCTCTTCTCTCAGCTTTGCAGTTCAGCTTCTCTTTCAAAAGTCTATCAGCTTTCCTAGGTAAGGGAGAGAAAAATGGCTGGACAGGACGGCTTGTGCCTGTACCCCACCTGACTTGAGAGGTAGAGACAGCAGGTGGATCAAGAGTTCAAGGTCCTTGGTTACAAAAATGTTTGAGGCCATCTAAGACCGCATGAGGTACAGTGTATGCTCAGCATGCACAAGGCCCTGGGTTCAATACCCAACCCTTCAAAGAATAGTAATTGGGCTGAGAAGATGGCTTTGGGTAAGAGTACTTGCTGTGAAAGCAAGAAGATTTGAATTCAAATCCCAGCACCCTGTAAAAGCCTGTAAATCAGTACTCGATGATGGTAAAAATCAGGACTGGGATGAGCAGATTCTGGGAGACACTGGTCAGCCAGCTTGGCACACTGGCACATACATACATATCCACACATAATACACACATCTAAGTAAACTGATTAAGCTTAAAACAACAACAACAACAACAAAGAATCCAATAGATATTCTCTAGAATTTATCAGGGCTAGAATTTCCAGACGAACAAGTCATGGAGATCCAAGACATCCCTTCACTCACATGCTATTGGCTAACAGTTATATGGTTACACCTAGCTGTAAGGGAGACTGCGTTATATGGTTAGATGGCCTCTAACTGGGTGGTCCTAGACTCTGTAGTAATAGGACCTGCCTCTAAAAGGAAAAAAATTAAAATGACTTCTGGAGTCAGCTTGCTCAGCTACCATCCATTGCTTAAGGTAAGTAAGTATTGGCATGTCCTAGAAATAGAGCCAAAGATGCAAGAAGCCTGTAACTTACAGAAATAGAGGAACTGCCACCAACAGGAGACAACGCTTCCTTCCCCTTCCTCTCTTCCTTCCTCTTCTCCCTTCCTCTCCCTCTGCTCCTCCTTCCCCTCTTTCCGGCCTCTCCCACCCCTTCTTTCCCCTTCTTCTTTTTCTCCTCCTCCTCCTTCTTCTTTTTCTTTTTCTTGCTCTTCTAAGGCAGAGTGTTTCTGTCCTGGAACTTTTTTGTAGACCAAGCTGGCCTTGGATTTAGATATCATCCTGTTCCTGTTTCTGCCTCTGCTGAGATTAAAGGTGTTTGCCATGATGCCTGGCTTTGATATCTTCTTCTTTTCATGGGATGGATTCAATAAAAATGGGTTTACCAGAGGCGATGTATATTTTAATTTTAAAATTATATAAACAGACCACATTTCTATAAGGTCGTAACAATTCCCATTCCTATCAGCTGGTGTAAGAGTACCTGTTACCTTAGCATTAACAAGTACTGTGTGTTATGAGGAGGATATTGTTTTGTTTTATCTTTATTTTAGATAAGATCTCATTATATAGCAGGGGCTGGCCTTGAACTTGTGACCCTCCTCCATAGTCTCCTGAGTGCTGGGATTGCAGACATGCCCCACTAAGTCTGGGTATTGTTCTTTTTGTTTGTTTGTTTTGTTTTGTTTTGTTTTATCAACCTGAAGGGTGAAAAGGGGTATATTGCTGTTCTAGCATAAATTTTCTAGCCAGAAGTGCTTGCATTTTATCTCTGTGCACATGTGTATTGTTTCTTCTTTGGGTTTATTTTGGAGAAAGGAGACATGTTTTGAGGCAGGGTCCAACTCTCCTAGCTAACCTAGAATTTGCTATGTAGCCCAGGCCGACCTCAAAATTGGGCGCACTCCGTCTCTTGACTGCTGGACAACACCGTGAGCCTTATCAGTTTTCTATATTTTTCATTTGTGCTTTGGTAATGGCTAAAGGACATGCCAATTTGTAGTAGCCCTTTAGCCGGTGTCATTTTGCAAGACCTGACAGTACAGTTTCCTCTTCCCTTGGAGGCTGCACTGTGCCCAGGGCACTAGCAGAGCCCTTCTAAAAACAATTTGCAGAATGAGTCATCATTCTCACCTTTATCTCAGTAAACTCTTTTCTGGAAATCCACCTTACAGAAAGAATCTAAACTATAGAGGAAACTACACATAAAGGGGCAAAGTGAAATTTCCTTTTTTCTCCCATAGATTTATTGGAATGAACATTCGACATTTCAATATTTTTTTTAATTAGTTTATTTAATCGGTTTGTTAAGACAGGGTCTTATGTGGCTCAGGCTGGCCTTGAACTCACTGTGAAGCAGAGTGACCTTAAATTTCCAATCCTCCTGCTTCCACTTCCTATGTACTGGGGATACAAGAGAGTACCACCACCATGTCCTGCTTTAGAATATTTAACACAGTTTAGTCAAGTCATATATGATGCAATCCTGAAACCATTAAAATAGTAATTATGAAGAATGAAGAGAAATACAAATTACTCATATATAAACAAGATATAAGAGGAGATATATGAGGTAATGTGCTATAGAGTCCAGCTCCATGAGGGTTCAGGTCCCAAAGGGGAGGTGTGGTGTCAGCTAGGGAAGGAGACTGACATGATCTGAGGGTGAATCGGGATAGCGGTGTGTATCGAAAAAAAGACTAAACCTTCTATACTTTGTTTTCATAGTAGCTTCATCACAGGAGATGTAGAAAGCACACTTAATGATTCCAAGATGGGTATGATCTTTTCACAGATTGTTTTTAACCTACTTAGCCCTAGTTTTCAACATCCAGGTGAAAGAAGTAATCCAACTTTATTACAGTATTTTTCTTTGAAGCAAAAGCAGTAAGTTGACAAAGCATACAAATCCTTATTGTTTTCTAAGGTTCAGCAACCTCTCCAGGTGCCCCTTACCACTTCCTTCTGTATGTTCTCAGCCTTTATGATCAGCCTTTGATGTCAGGAGGTGCCAGGCATTGAGTCCTGAGAAACAAATCCATAAGAGCAGTGTTCATTCCTCAGGGGGCCTGATGCAGTGTTTGTACCACATAGCATTACAAGCACTGAGCTGTTTCCTAATTTCATTCTTATGTGCCTTAGTCTTAAATGATGGGCCTGTTCTCCTCATATGCTTCTCAAAGGGAAGGTCCTGATAGCTTACTCCTTTCCCAGTATGCCATACCATCATAATCCCTTCAATATAAACGCCTGTATATGGCAGATGGGGATCAGCCAGTATAACTTCATAACAGAATCTTCTTTTTGTGGGATGTACCAGATCTTGCCATTCATCCTGTAAGTCATGTACCCAGGGGATCAATCGTGGGCACTATTCTATACTTATTAACTGAACTCTTGCCCTCAACTGCCAAGGACAAAGTATGCTGACCCAACTCTGGGTCTGGGTCCATTGTTTCTATTGTGTGCTTTCATCCTTGCAATCAGACGCAAGTGCCTAGGAGTTCCTGGAACCATCTTATAATTAATAAATCTTTACTTCTCTATCTTGGTCCAAACAGAGGGGCATAGTGGGGATTCTTGTGTAGGAGTAGACAGAGTTATCACCCTATGTGGTTCCACAATGGCAGAGACTTTTTCCAAAGAATTATTTTGTTTAGAGAGACTGCCATTGTATACATTCACATCGTCTACCAAAGCCCATACAAAATTCCCCAAAGGAAAAAGGATAAGGAAACTCCCGTAATGCATAGTGAAAGTCATCAAAGATGAAAGTAAAAGGATGCTGGAGAATTGTGGTCCAAGTTGTCAATATGCTGGAACTTTGTCAAGCAGCAGTGGTCAGCTACCATGAAGTCCACACCAGTGATGCATATGCTAATTTAGCTATCCAAACAACCCATTTCAAAGTATCATACTGTACAGGGTAAATACATATTATTTTCAGATCTTTTTTCTAGATTCTACTATGTCAAAATAATGGTTTCATTATGGCATTTTCATATATGCATGTAATTATATATCTGAAATTATCATTTTTGAAAAAAAGAAATAAAATAAGGATAGGTGCTGGTTCCTGTTTTTGCATGGTCTACATACCCACTTTAAAGGCACAGCAACTTCTCTGGCTATCAGTCATACTGTCCTGTCCAATCCTTGCCTAGAAAAGTATGTGCATGACACAGGCCTAGACAACTGCTACCATTATCTCTAGTTCAATACCTGTTTATCTCACAATGGGCATGTGACCCATAGATGGCCGAGGACAAAGTATAGATAATATGTACATCAGTTGCTTTGTCTGCCTCTGGCATTGAGTGTTATAAGGACCACAGGAGTCTCACCACACTGTTGTCCATTCTTCCTCCCACGTGGACAGACCAAATAATGAAGCCATACAGAGGAAAGGAGAACCAAGGCATGGAGAGACATATGGCCTTAGCAATATTTTAAGTATATCGTTTGAATCTAGCCACTCCAAAAGTTAGTATATTTTACTAGTTATTAAACTATTTCATTTTAAGAGTCAGATTTTGACTAGTTACAATGAAGAGTCCTAATTAACACAAATTTTTTTAAAGAACTCACAGTATGTGGTAGTGAATGTCTATGACTCCAGAATATGGGAGGCTATGATCTAGAGTTTGAGACTAACCTGGGCTACATAGCAAGACTGTCTCAGAAAAAAAATAAAGACAGAGACAGAGACAGAGAGACAGACAGAGGCAGACACACACAGAGAAAGGATATAAGAAAGGTAAAAGATGGGAAGGGAAGGGAAGGGAAGGGAAGGGAAGGGAAGGGAAGNGGAAGGGAAGGGAAGGGAAGGGAAGGGAAGGGAAGGGAAGGGAAGGGAAGGGAAAGGCTCAGGTATGGTGATACACACATGTAATCCCAGCACTTGGGAGGCAGAGGAAAAGAAAACAGTTTACATTCTACAAGGGCATCCTCAACAACTTGGGCTACATAAGACCCTGTTTTAAAATCTCAAAACACAGCAAACAAAAAACCGAAGACAATGTAGAAAAGAACTATTACATAGAGGTAAAGAAATTGTGAAAATTTCTCTCTTTCTCTTTTTTAAATTTGATTATAATGTCACAGCTTTATGGTTTCAGAAAAATTGATTTAAAGAAGAAAAGTGGTCCATACCAAAAGTAAACTGACTCCATTTCAGGGTTTATATGTATGTAGATCTGGAGATTAGAGATTTGATAAACAGTAAACAACTAAGAGGCTGAACTACAAATCAGATCTGCCTCCTATAAACTCAGTGATAGAAATCCTCCTCATTCAAAGGAAAAATATCTTGATTTTAAGTGTAAATAAGATGTAGAATTAACCTGTAGATTATATTCTTAATCCATAGTAACAGGCTCTAGGGATCAGGCCAGGAGATCTTTGAGGGTTATTAGTCTACTAGCCACACAGTTCATACTGAACTACAAAGTTCAAAGCTCAGAACAAAGCCAACAAGTTATCTCAAGAGACTTGCAGCCAAACCCAGTGACCTAAATTCATGCCTGGGACCCACATGGTGGAAGAGGATTGCCTCTTGTATACTGTCCCCTGACCTCACATGTGCATGGTAGCCCACGTATGCACACAAACACATCTATACATACATATAAAAAATAAACAAAAATGTAGTAAAACATTTTTTTGTTTGTTTGTTTTTGAGACAGGGTTTCTCTGTGTAGTCCTGGCTGTCCTGGAACTCACTCTATAGACCAGGCTAGCCTAGAACTCAGAAATCCGCGTGCCTCTGCCTCCCAAGTGCTGGGATTAAAGGCGTGAGCCACCACACCTGGCTGTAGTGAAACATTTTAACTCAAAACAGATATCAAAACATTACCCACAATTCCTCTGTCACTCCAATACACTCACTAATATGTCTTAATTTTAGTTCTTCATATAACTATTAAATATTAGTACTTCCTATTTTTTCTACTTACAGTTTGTTACATATCTAAAATTATATCATTTTGTATCTAATTGTTTACTTGTTATATTCAGAACACCTTCCTTGAGCTGCCACACAACCCCTGTGTGTGGCTATGTAATATTCCACTAGTAGATTTGTTATTGTTGACTTAATCCTGTTGGTAGACCTTCGGGTTGTCACTGACCAAGTTTCACATTTATACATAATTAGGCAGTCATTGAACATATGTCAACAGTGCTTTCTAAATTGTGATTATTTCCTCAGGATAGATTCTCAGAGGTGGGATTTCAGAGCTGAAAGGAATACTTTGATTTGGAGAGTGCTGAGTGCCCTACAGCCACCAATTGTTTTCACCCCATGGGGGGGCACTCAAAGACCTTGCAAATATCATCTCACTCATTCTCCATGTCTTGTTTTTGTCTGGGGAATCTTTTAGGTTGTTTGTTTGCACACTATTTTTTAAGAGTGTTGTTTGTTTGTTTGTTTGTTTTTTAATAATATGGCCTAACCCAGAGCTCTTTGCATCCTAAGCATGTGTCCGCCATCAAATTTCACCTATCACTCCTACTTCATACTCTGGGAAATCTTACATTTAGTTGCCATGTTTGAAATAATCCTGAACTGTTATGATTTCTCAGACCTATTCTGATCAGTAATAACTGAGTTGGCCAATCAACAAATTCAATGATTTTGCTCAAAGTTATATAAAGTTAGAAATTAAGGGTTGATTAATTAATTATCAATTAATTAATGTGTGTGTGTGTGTGTGCCAACATGATTTTATGTGCACCACAAGATATGCAAATGCCCATAGAGGCTAAAAGAGGACCCCTGACCCCCTGCAACTGAAGTTCCAAGTAGTTCTGAGCCACCTAATGTCTGTCATTGCTGGGAACTGAACCTGTGTCTTCAAAAGCAGTAAGGGCTGTTACCTCCTGAGGAATTTTCCAACCCCTTCTTTCCTTTTTATCAAACAGGACTGTATGCAGCCCAGGCTGACTTCCACCTTACTAAGTAGCTGACCACAGCCTTGAACACCTGACCTGACTCCCAAGTGCTGGGAATGAGGGTGTGTACCTCCATACCTGGTTAAACTTTGAATTTTATTATTTGTACAGTTTTGTGGGACAGAGAGCACCAACACTGTAACAACTGCTGTGGAGTACTTCTAAAACAGCTGAGCATATCTTCCTTGTCAGTTGCAGCCACAGTTAGCTGAACCTACCAAGAAGATGCTCAAACTGTCCACTCTCCCTGACCTCTGGAGGGAAAGGGACCGGACTATTCAGGGCTTATCAAGTAAGCAGTCTGTGGCTGCTGTGACTACAAGGATTTGCAAAGCCAAGCTGGCATCAAGACGGTGGCTATGTCTGGTCCTAAGCAAAATCTATGTTCTAAAAAAGAGGCTGAGAGCACAATGATGCTACGGAAGTTAACCTTCACATCTCTGTGCTGTAATAGCTGTGATATAACAACTTAAGGATATATTTGTCGGAGCTGGTGAGATGGCTCAGTGGGTAAGAGCACCCGACTGCTCTTCCGAAGGTCCAGAGTTCAAATCCCAGCAACCACATGGTGGCTCATAACCATCCATAACAAGATCTGATGCCCTCTTCTGGAGTGTCTGAAGACAGCTACAGTGNACTTNCATATAATAAATAAATAAATCTTTAAAAAAAAAAAAAGGATATATTTGTCTTGGCTCACGTTTTCAGGATTATCCTTTCATCAGGGTGGGGTGAGGGTGACAAAGACTAGGAGCTCACATCATGGCCTCCAGAAGCAGAGCTAAAGGGAATATTGGAAGAGACCGGGGCAAGATGTATCCCTGGGACACATCTCTGATTCTCTACTGTCTTCAGTCACAGCCCGTCTCCTAAAGCTTCTAGATAACCCCCCAAAGAGCGCCATCAGCTGGAGCCCCAGGCTTAAACGCATGAGCTGGATGGACGGTGCTCCATATCCAAACCATAAGAGAGACTGGTGACAATAGTAATTAACCCCTACCAAGTAATCTGCGCAGGTTCAGTCAGTGAGCCGTGGGCTCCAGTACACATGTGACGGTCAGAGAACAACGTGGAGAAATCCATTCATTCCGCCACTCAGGGCCTGGAGATTAAGATCAGATCCTTAGTCTTGGCAGCAGGCATACTCGTCCACACTGAGCCACCTCTCTGACCCTAACACTGTTTGCAAAATAAAAAAAAAAAAATTGAACCAAACATAGTGGTTCAGGTCTTTAATCCCAGCACTTGAGAGGCAGAGGCAGGTGTGTCTCTGTGAGTTCAAGACCAGCCTTGTTTATATAGCATGTTCCAGAAATTCAAGGGTCATGTAGTGAGATCATGCTTTTGTTGTTGTTGTTTAGTTGGTTTTTGTTTTGATTTTTTGAGATAGGGTTTCTCTGTGTATTCCTGGCTGTCCTCCAACTTGCTTTGTAGACCAGGCCAGGTTCCAACTGACTGAGATCCCCCTGCCTCTGCATCCCGAGTGCTGGAATTAAAGACATGCCACCACAGCCTGACAAGATCATATCTTAAAAATAAATACTTAAATATATAAATAAATAAAAAGGGATTGAGGTTTGTTTTTTGTTTTGTTTTGGTTTTGGTTTTTTGAGACAGGATTTCTTTGTATAGCTCTGGCTGTCCTGGAACTCACTCTGTAGACCAGGCTGGCCTCAACCTCAGAAATCCGCCTGCCTCTGCCTCCCAAGTGCTGGGATTAAAGGCATGTGCCACCACTGCCACCACCGCCTGGCTGGGATTGAGATTCTTAAGTACCTTGTCCAAGGCCATGCAGCTAAAAGAAGCAAACCGAGACTGTGCAGCCAGTGCAGTGACAAATGCCTATACCACCAGTACTTGTAGGGCTGAGATAGGAATGCTAGAGCAGCTATGTAAATGAGCTACACCATGTAGTGAGGCCCTGTGTGAAATAAACTAGGATGGAATGCTAGAATCTATCTGACTCCAGATGAGGGATTCCCCAACCCCAATGGGGGGATTGAACCCATAACCTCATAGGGAGCAATGAGATGGATCAACAGGTAAAGATCCATATTACTAAGCATAAAAACCTTCATTCCAAGCCAGGACCCACTTGGTAAAGAAGAGAACTGACTTTGGCAAGTTACTGTCTGATGTGTATCATGGAGATATGCACCATGGTAAATGTGTGTACTCCCATACCTGTTGGGGGATGGTTTTGTGCACTGTATATTCAGATACTGATTTCTATGCCCAGACATCTGGTTGCAGTCGGGCAATGGCACAGTCGCACATCTCTCTGATCCCTGTGTTATATAAAAAATTATTTTCCATTAACTCCGATCGGTTGTTAAAGAGTTGATCAGCCAATTAGCTGGGCAGGAGAGAATAGGGCAGGATTTCCAGAGAAATGAAATCAGGGGAATCAGGGGTTACCAGAGAGATGAGAGTAGAGAAGAAGAGGGAGAAGAGGTGGAGAGACCATGTAGAGAGACCAGAAGGATTCACCATGAGGTCTCAATGGGAAAACAGACATGAGAACATACTTGGACCAGAGTGAGCCAAGGCAAGACTCAGCTGCAGGTACAGAATCATTTGGCTGGGTAGTAGCAGCCTAGTCAGGTTAGAATAGTTCAGCATCTGACCAGCTATTAGTGCTTGCAGCTTGTTAATAAAAATAATAGGTCTCTGTGTCTTAATGCAGGAGCTGAAATGGGCTAGAACAGGTGTAGAAATGCCCTTAAGTTATTTTGGTAGCAAAAGGGGCATAGAAACCCCCAAGAATTACATTTACACACACACTCCCACACACATGTAAATGTATGTGAACACATCTCCCCTCCTACCCATCCCACATACATAGAGGATAAAATAACCTTGTGAATTCAAGGAAGAGCTCTACTATTGAGCTCTATCACCATATCCCTACCCCTCTCTTATTATTATAGTTTCTTTTAATTTTGAGACATGATATGGCTAACTTGCCCAGCCTGGCCTTGAACTTGTGATCTTCCTGCTTCAGTGCCCTAGTAGCTGAGATGACAAGCTGGTACCACCAGCCCTGGCTCAGAGGATGATTCATAACCACCGTATTAAGCAGTATTTCATGCTAAAAATACCTACAGCATATTGTCTTAGTGTGTTACTCATCGAGACTCAGTGATTTAGGAAAAAGCAATCTGGTACCTTTTTATACATTTGAAGAAAAGGAGGCTCCTGAACAATAATGGGGCCTTGGGAGAGAATCACAGAAAGGAGGTGTTTGTACCTTGCCCACACAGTCTTCTGCTCTGTGGTTTGCTTTCTCATCTGGAAAATGCCATGAGAAAATGGCTGTAATTAGACTCTGGGATCCGGTTTATCCCCCAGGGTACAGGACAGGCACCTTGAATTCTGAGCTCTTGCCATGTCTCTACACTTGCTTAGTAATGCCCTAGCTGGCATCCAGGCATGTCCCAATGGCTCAGGGCCAGACAGAGAAGCGCAGATGGAGCCCTTGGCTGGCGATTTGGCATTAACCCGTCAGCCAGGAGGCTACAGCACCAGGCACAGGCACTCTAGTAGAGGTGCGGGCAGGTAGATGCCGATAGCAACATTCTCAGCCTCGGAGGTTGAGAGATAAATCCCACCAGAAGAGCTGGTAGGTGTTGTAACATCCACTTTTGACCCTTTCTGATGCTATCTTCCCTCATTGCTGCGACTGTTTCTGTCGATCCTTCCCAGTTTCTGTACTCGGTCTACCATGCTGTGGCTTAGCGATGAGGGCAGCAGTAGCCATAGTATCATAGGAATAAGAGTGGGAGGGGCAATAAGAGCAATAGCAATAAAAACAACTACTGTGATGATCTGTAGAGCCCTTCCTAACTTTTCAGGTGCTATATCTGGTTTCTAGACTGCTGGGTTTGCCTTGCTTTCCTTATTGCGGACGAGTACCACAGAGCTAAACCCTCAACCTTCACCTGAATTACCTTAATCTTTACAATCTCCCAGGGCAAGGTAGGTATTATACTTCCATACTTGCAGATATAGGGGAGTGAAGCTCAGATGGGATTTGGATCAGGCCTGTCTATCTTCAAGGCCCATATTATTATTATTATTATTATTATTATTATTATTATTATATTTACTGTTATTTTTATTATTTATTTACTTCACAAATAGTTGGGGGCCAAACAATTTATATGTCTTGGTTCTTTTTCCACTCTGTGGGTCCCTGGGATCAAACTCAGGCATAATTGCCATTTTCACTTCTATAGGATACTTTTTTCTTCTTTCCAATTACCAGGTTGTCAGTTGTCTTAGGAATTATTTTGTTTTGTTTTTTTCAAGACAGGGTTTCTCTGTATAGCCCTGGCTGTCCTGGAACTCACTCTGTAGACCAGGCTGGCCTCAAACTCAGAAATTCTCCTGCCTCTTCCTCCCAAGTGCTGGGATTAAAGGCATGCACAACCACGCCCGGCCTTAGGAAATGATTGTAAGTCTCCATTTGTTTTCTGTTTTGATGACAAATTACCATGACTTGAATTGACTTAAAATAATACAAATTTGTCATGTCCTGGAGTCAGAATCATGGTCTTTGCTACTTTGTGGGGGGTTCTATTTTGTTTTGTTTTCATTTTCCTACCCTTTATCTTCCCACCCCTGTGATTCACCCCATCACTAGATAGGAGAGAAAGGATAGAGATAACCCTAAATCTAATGTCTTTCCTTTTGTTTCTTCTTTGAACACAACTGTTAACAAAGTGTAAACAACTCCCCTGAACAACCCACAAGCAGCAACCTCACCTCAAAGAGCTCTGGCATCTATACACCCTCTGAAGATATCCCAGAATTCCAAACCTTACACAATCCCAGAAACTATCTGCAGCTGGCAAAACCTGGCCTCTGCTAGAGCACGAGGCAAATCATACTCAGCTGCTGCAAAGCAGACTCACATCCCACTCCCGGGGTGAAACAAAAACACATTCTTAAAAATATTTCTGTGTTTTTTTTTTAAATGAACAAGTATTTCTGTATTCTCACTACACACACACACACACACACACACACACACATCTTCTTAGCTCACCTCCAGTAACACACCTCCTCCAACAAAGTCACACCTTCTAATCCTTCCCAAACAGTTCCACCACTGGAATTCAGGTGTTCAGATACATGAGCCTATGGGAGCCATTTTCACTCAAGCAACCACAGGTTCCATCACAACCAAAGGCATCTTAAAGGCAGTGCCCTGGAGGAGTGGCAAGAGGCAAAACTGGTTCAACCTTAAAACAGTAGGACAGAAAAGATTTGGGATCCTAGCCAGGAGCCCCATGTTTCTCTCTGCATAATATCTTCTAGAATTCAGAGACTAAACCCAGTGATTTTTAAAATGTACCTTGGAGCCAGGTGGTGGTGGTGGCACATGACTTTAATCCCAGCCCTCAGGCAGGTGGACATCTGAGTTCCAGGCCAGCTTGGTCTACAGAGTGAATTCCAGGACAATCAGGGTTACATGGAGACACATTGTCTTGAAAAAACAAAATTACAACAACAACAAATACGTTGGGGCTGGGAATAATGATGTACAACTTTAATTCCTAGCACTTAGGAAGTAGGAAGAGTTCAAGACCTCCCTTGAATAGACAAAGGAGTTCCAGGCCAGGCAAGGTTTCATAGTAAGACCCTGTCCTTACTATGAGCCTGGTGGATCAATCAGATAAAAGCATTTGGAGCATAGTGCTTAGAACTCACATAAAAAAGGAGATTCAGGGATGGAAGGATGAGTCAGTGATTAAAAGCATTGGCCTCTGGGCCCAGAGCCCACATGGTGGAGAGAGAACAGATTCCCATCAGCTGTCTGACTTCCATTTGCACACTGTGGCACAATAACAAAACAAAAATCAATTTTAAAAAACACACAACTTGCCAGGCAGTGGTGATGCACACCTTTAATCCCAGCACTCAAAAGGCAGAGGCAGGTGGATCTCTGTGAGTTCAAGGCCAGCCTGGTCTACAGAGCGAGTACCAGGACAGCCAAGGCTATACACAGTGAACCCTTGTCTAGGAAAAAATTTATATATAGATATATATATAAATTTATATATATATAAAATAAAAATAAAACAAACAAACAAATATACCTTAATGCCCATGCCCATGCCCTTCCCCCTGACCCTCTGAAGCTGGAACTGTCCCAACTACAGCAACTCTCTGAATTGCCTCACACTTCTCCATGGTGGTGTCTTTCCACCTCTCTGCTTTAAATACTCAAAGTGTATTTGCTTTTAGCACAGGCATTGCCTGTTGTCTTTTAGCTGTCACGTCAGTCCCCAGTGCTGTGCAAGCAACCCTGTCCTTCCTTAGTCTCAGCCTCAGTTTCTCCATCTAAAACCTTAAGAACTCATTTGCAAAGTTTCCTTCCTTCCTTCCTTCCTTCCTTCCTTCCTTCCTTCCTTCCTTCCTTCCTTCCCTCCCTCCCTCCCTCCCTCCCTCCCTTCTCTTTCTCTTTCTCTTTCTCTTTCTCTTTCTCTTTCTCTTTCTCTTTCTCTTTCTCTTTCTCTTTCTCTTTCTC
>NC_034599.1:61289624-61290690 GCF_900095145.1 Mus pahari | reverse complement strand
CTGGCCTCGAACTCAGAAATCCGCCTGCCTCTGCCTCCCAAGTGCTAGGATTAAAGGCGTGCGCCACCACGCCCGGCTAGGTCCAGTTCTTTTTAATTTAACATATATTTAGCATCTAGCATTCATTTATTCATCAAAGAAACTACTGACTGACTGAGCACTGCTATTTTCCAGGTATTGATGTAGGAGCAGGGGAGACAAAGCCTTTTCCTTCTTCGAGTTTGTGATCTAGGGTAAACATGCAAACAATGAACCCATAAGAACCACATACATCTATAGTATATCAGATCCTGGTAAGAGCAAAGAAAATGCAGAGCTGGATAAAGAAAGTGATGCTCATGAAGTTATGGGTTGTTTATGTTACAGTGACAGGGACAGTCCCTAAGGTGGGGCAACATAAGAGCAGAGACCCTCGGACATGTGGACAGCTGGGAGGGATTATTCCAGAGAGGGAATAGAAAATACAGAATGGGTCCCAAGGTGGAGTAACCTTAATATATTTGAATACAGCAAGAAGATCGATGTGGTTGGAGAGAACGTGGAACTGAGTGCAGTAAGATGAGGAAAGACATGGGAGAGTAAAGTGACATGGGACACTGTAGGCAAATGTCAAAGAATCAAAGGTGACGGATTGGTTTTGAATAAATGAACCTGAACTGGCTCACAGGTCTAAAAAATCATGCTGGCTGCTAGATTATCAGAAGAGGGACTAAAGGCTTTGCCTGAGCCACAGAACACAGCACTGGTAAATACTGAAGCAAAGATGCCCACATGAACAACCCAGAAGGCTAGAGGACTAACCCAAGGATATCTCAGGATACCTTCGACCAGACTGGACATGGTATAGTGGTTCTCAGAGATCAGATACCAAACTTTTTTTTTTTAATATTTATTTATTTATTTACTAACTTACTATATGTAAGTACACTGTAGTTGTCTTCAGACACACCAGAAGAGGGCATCAGATCTCATTACAGATGGTTGTGAGCCACCATGTGGTTGCTGGGATTTGAACTCAGGACCTTTGGAAGAGCAGTTGGCGCTCTTAACCACTGAGCCATCTCAC
>NC_034599.1:61272243-61289044 GCF_900095145.1 Mus pahari | reverse complement strand
GCATTCTGGAGCAGCAGTGCCAGGACTCTGAGATAAATCACAAAAAGTTTCAAGCCTGCAGTCAGCATCCCCCCATTTGTCCTTCGCTCTGTTTCTTTTGATCATGCTTTAACCCCTCCCTAACTCCCCTCTCTGTATGCCTTAAAACCGGGCGTTCAGTCCTCATTAAACAGATCTTGACAAAACCATTGCGGGGTCTCCTTTTCTTTCCCACCCATTTCTCTTTTAGGCTCGGTCCCCCTCGACCCACAAAATAGCTTGTCCCACGGGACAGGATAGGTGGCACCAAACGTGGGGCTTGAGGTACGGATTCCTGCCGGACAGAGACTGGAGACTAGCTCCAAGAGAAATTGGTCGTAACCAAAGAATTAGCCAGAAGAAGCAGTAGTCATTTGAGGAAGCGCTCTCACCGTTCATGGGAAGAAGTCATCCTCGGCAAGAGGATTCATCTCCGTCTAATTTGCTCAGAAATGGGCCATAAGTTGTCTAAAGAAGCGGTCTTCATCGGAGACCTGAAAGCTTCTCTCAGGGAAAGAGGAGTGAGTGTTAAGAAAAAAGATTTGATAAAATTCTTTATTTTTATAGATCAGACATGCCCCTGGTTTATTATTGATGGGGCAGAGATCCACCGTAAAAAGTGGCAAAGGGTGGGTCAAGAATTAAATGAAAGGCTAGCCAGACATGGCCCCAATGCTGTCCCTGCAGCTGTTCTCTCGTACTGGAGACTCATACATGATTTAATAGAAGGTGCAGCTTTTCAGCAGGCTGGTCCACAAAAGAACTGTTTCAAATGTGGCCCATCTGGACACTTTGCCAGGCAGTGTCCCACTATGTCTTTTTCTAATGTCCATCAGCCCCTTGCAGATCATAACGCCTGGCCCGCTCAACCCAATATTCTCTGCCCACGTTGCAGGAGAGGCAAACACTGGGCCAACGCTTACAGATCTAAGACAGATATCTCAGGAAACCCTCTGCCTCTGCCTCAGGGAAACAACAGGAGGGGTCAGCCCTGGGCCCCCAACCCATCTCATTTCTTCGGCCACTGGGATCAGCCGGCAGCCAGCTCAGTCCCTAGCCTCTGCAGAGCCACCCCAGGCAGCACAGGACTGGATTTGTGTGCCTCTGCCGACTCAATCCTGACGCCTGAAGACTGCGTTCAAGTCCTTCCCACTGGGGCTTTTGGCTCTCTCCTGCCTCGTACGTATTTTTTAATTTCAGGGCGTGCCTCCACCACCTTAAAGGGACTTATAGTCCACCCCTCTCTAGTAGACAATGATTATACTGGAGAAATTAAGATTCTGGCCAATATCAATTTTTCAAGGGCAACGCCTGGCACAAGCCCTGCCTCTACCTCTAGATATCTCCCACCCAGCGATAGGCCCACGGCGTGGCTCCTCTCAGCCAGGCTTCTCAGACCTTTACTGGGTCCAGGTAATCACTAGGGACCGCCCTACACTCAGCCTCAAGATAAATGGCAAGAGCGTTGAGGGCATCTTAGACTCAGGCACTGATTCTACTGTAATCTAACAGAGTGCCTGGCCTTCTGCTTGGCCTTTGCAAGCCACCCTGACCCATCTGCAAGGAATTGGACAATCAAAAAATACTCTCCAGAGCTCACAGTTTCTGACCTGGGAGGATAGTGAAGGAAATTCAGGCTCTGTTCAGCCCTTCATTGTCCCCGGCCTACCTGTTAACCTTTGTGGAAGAGACATTCTCTCTCGAATGGAAGTTTTTATGTGCAGTCCCAATGAAGTTGTTGCTCAACAAATGCTCTCCCAGGGCTATCTCCCTGGACAAGGNTTAGGCAAATATGGGCAGGGGAGATTCATGCCAATAGTTGCCTCTCCCAAGGTGGATCATGCAGGCCTAGATTACAATTTCCATTTTTCATAAGGGCCATTGTTCCCCCTGCATGCCAGGCAGATAAGATCACATGGAAGGATGCTTCCCCTGTCTGGATTGACCAATGGTCCCTCCCTGCTAAAATATTGTCCGCAGCCATGGAGTTAGTGCAGGAACAGCTGGCAGCAGGACATATGGAACCTTCCATGTTGCCTTGGAACACCCCCATATTTGTCATTCAAAAACGAAACAGCAAATAGTGATTACTGCAATATCTTAGGGCAGTTAATAAGAACATGGTCCCCATGGGGCCTTGCAACCTGGAATACCCTCTCCAGTGGCTATTCCCAGGGGATATGCCAAATTAGTCATTGACTTAAAACATTGCTTCTTTTCCAACCCCCTCCATCCTGAAGATTGCAAATGCTTTGCATTTAGCCTTCCCAAAGTTAACTGTGTAGGGCCCTCTCCTCATTTTCAGTGGAGGGTTCTCCCTCAAGGCATGGCCAATAGTCCCACCCTTTGCCAAAAGTATGTGGCTCAAATAGTTGATACCTTCAGGGGTCTTACCCAGATTTATACATTCTACATTACATGGATGACATCCTTGTTTCTGGGCCTGATGAGGGTCAGTTATATTGTATTGATCTAAAACTTATTAATGCCCTCCAGAGCTAGGGACTCCAAGTCTCTCCTGAGAAAATTCAGATTCACCCCCCTCATGTGCTTTTGGGCTTTGAATTGCTTCCTAACAGGGTCCTCTCACAAAAAGTTCATTTAAGGCAAGATTCCTTACAGACTCTTAATGATTTTCAAGGCTTGTTAGGAGATATTAATTGGCTCCGCCCCTATTTAAAGCTTACAACAGGGGAGCTAAAACCTTTGTTTGATATTTTGCGTGGAGACTCAGACCCATCCTCCCCACGCACACTGACTCATGAAGCACAAATATTTCTAGCCAAGGTAGAACAGGCTATCAATGAACAAAGTATTGGATATTTCTCTCGAGATCTACCTCTCCAGTTCCTAGTTTTCCCCACACTCTTTTCTCCCCCTGGCCTTTTTTGGCAACTTAAACCTCTGTTTTGGGTTCATCTGCCAACATCTCCTTCTAGAGTACTGCTCACATATCCTCAGCTGGTTGCCCATATTCTGCGCCTTGGCAGGGAAGATGCTCTTAGGCTTTTTGGCAAAGATCCTGATATCATTGCTCTCCCCTACGATGTGTCTCAGGTTCAGTGGATCATTCAAAATAATGCCGATTGGGCAGTTAATTGCACCTCCTTTCAAGGTGTGATTGATAACCATTATCCAGCTGATAAATTGGTACAATTTCTACACAAAACACCTGTGGTTTTCCCAAAGCGAACAAAATTAGCCCCGATTGCTGGAGCTGCATTAGTCTTCACTGATGGATCCTCCTTAGGCACAGCTGCTTTCAGTATCAGTGGGCAAGTCTCACGTTTTATGACAGGCTTCTCCTCAGCACAGCTTGTGGAGCTAGCAGCCATTGTTAGGGTGTTGGAACTCTTACCTGAAACTCCTTTTAATTTGTATACAGAGAGCACCTATGTGGCTGCCTCTGTCCCCCTTTTAGAGACAGTTCCATATATCTGCCCCTCCACTAATGCTTCTCGGTTGTTTGCTAAACTTCAAATATTTATTCTTGCTCACAATTGTTTCTTTTATTATTAACTATATTTGTGTCCATTCTGGCCTGCCTGGGCTGCTTTCTGAGGGCAACAACATAGTTGATCAGGCCACCCAGTTAGTGGCTTCTGCCTTGTCTACCACCCCTCTTGCCACTGCTCAACAGGCCCACAACCTACATCACCTTAATTCTCATACCCTGAGACTTAAATTCTCCATCACCCGTGAACAGGCACAACAAATTGTTCGGCAGTGCAAGGACTGTTTGACCCTTCTACCTGAGCCACAGGTGGGGGTCAATCCCTGTGGATTAGTTCCTGGTGAGTTATGGCAGATGGATTTCACTCACTATGCTCCTTTTAAAAAGTTAAAATATATTCATGTCTCTGTAGATACTTTCAGTGTTTTTATCTGTGCATCCCTACAGCCTGGGGAGGCCACTAAACATGTTATTAACCATGTCCTCTCCTGTTTGGCAGTTACTCTGCAACCCAAGGTTCTCAAGACAGATAATGGCCTGGGATATACTAGTTCCAGCTTTAAACAGTTTTGTGCTCAAATGGGGATTAAGCATGTTACTGGCATTCCCTATAACCCCCAAGGTCAAGGTATTGTAGAAAGGACTCATCATTCCCTTAAAAACTTGCTTTCTAAATTACAGTCTGGGGGTGGGGGGAATTTTATGTCCTCTCTCTGGCAATTTCAAGACCCTTTTAAATCATGAATTATTTGTTTTAAATTTTCTTACATATGACTCTGCAGGCAAATCTGCCACAGATCACCTCTGGCACCCCTCAACTGCTCACAATTATACACAAGCTATGTGGAGAGACTCCTTGTCCAACAAATGGCAGGGTCCAGACCCGGTCCTTATATGGGGCAAAGGACATGCTTGCATTTACGATTCAGGAGCACAAAATGCTAGATGGCTTCCAGAATGCCTAAATAAACCATATAATTCACCCAGGGAAGAAAAACCCTGAGAAGAATTTTAAATGTGCTTGTTTGCAGGAAAATGGAAGTGCCCCAAAGGACGTCGTTCCTGATCATCAGGATGTGGCTGTGTCTGCCTGATGGGAAGTATACTACCAGTAGAAGGCCAAACTAAGCAACATCCTTACCAACTTTATAATTACACCTGGCTGATTATCAATGAGGCCAGAGACATAGTTAATGCCACCTCCACAATTGGAAGCTCTCCCTCATGGCCACCCCTAGAGGATCATCTATGTAAGTGAGCCCTTGGAGCCTACCCTGATTGGGGAGTACCCTCACTGTTTTGGCCTCAAAAGGATGCCCCTCACAAAAGCGATCAAGGCCCTGGCTGGACAGACTATCCGGGGTGTGCCATCAAAATGATAGAATAATCTTAAGTTACCAACTGCATAGTATGCAGTCCTCATATGCTGGCTTTTATGTTTGTCCTGGTCATCACCGAGATAGATCACTTAATCACAAATGAGGCTTTGAATTAGACTATTATTGTGCCAGCTGGGGATGTGAGACCACTGGTGAGACCTACTGTTACCCCTCCTCATCTTGGGACCTTATTATAGTTAAAAACAAAGAAAACCAAAATATTAACAACTGTACCCCCAATTCTGCTACCTTGGGCTGGTGCAACCCCCTTTTAATTATGTTTACTGAGGCTGGAAAAATATATGATTGGGCCAACAAATGTGGCCCCTCTTGGGGATTGCATTTATACAAACATAATAGAGTCTATGGTCTGATTTTTAATATACAGTTACTTAAAACCATCCCTAACACCAAGGGAAGCGCCATAGGACTCAATTATATGCTCCATCCTGTGGCCCCTAAAAATCCTGTGGCTCCCCGGGGAACCACTCCCCCACGTGCTAGCACCCCTACCCCCCATCACCTTATTTCAACCCACCTTGCCTGCAGGATCCCCTTCTTCAGCAGAGTTAGTTTTAGAAATGGTTAATGCTTCAATTGCTGCTATACATGCAGCCAATGCTACCCAATATGAAGAATGTTGGGTATGTTTTTCTCATCAACCTCCCTTTTATGAAGGAGTGGCAGTAACTGGATCACTTATTGCAACCAATGATACCAATAAACTTGGCTGGCACCCCGAGAACAGCAAAGGGCTCACTTTGAGCCAAGTGTCAGGTTTAGGCTCATGCTTTTTGGGGCCTTTCATGCTCCCCCACAGACCTTGCTAGAGGTTTGCAATCAGACTATTGTTGTAAATGCCACTTTTCAATACCTTGGAGCACCTAATGGTACTTGTTTAGCATGTTCTACTGGACTTACTACTTATGTGGTCACCCAGACATTTTTAGCTAACAGAGATTACTGTGTCCTGGTTCAACTTTTCCCAAAGTTGACAGTGCATCATGCAGAAGATCTCCTCCGGTTCTGGGACAGAGGTACTAACCTGCCCCTTGATAAGAGAGAGCCCATTACTGCAGTAACCTTAGCAGTGATCCTTGGTTTGGGTGCTGCGGGCACGGGGACTGGTATTGCCTCCCTGGTCTCTTCCCAACAACAGTCTGCCCAGCTCACACCCAGCTTAGCCTCACAGTGGACAGAGATATCCAAGAACTACAAAAAGGCTTTAAAAACTTAAAAGATTCCTTAGTCTCCTTGTCTGAGGTTGTGTTACAAAATAGACAAGGCCTTGATTTGGTGTTCCTGCAGGAGGGAGGACTCTGTGCAGCCCTCAAAGAGGAATGTTGTTTTTACACTGATAAGACTGGCTTAGTACAAGATAGTATAGAGAAAGTCAAAATTAGCTTAGAGGAAAGAAAGCACAACAGAGAAAAACAAGAATCTTGGTATCAAAATTGGTTTTCTACTTTTCCTTGGCTTTCCACCTTGCTTCCCAGCCCCCTGGGACCCTTCTTGGGCATTCTGCTGCTTTTGTCATTTGGTCCCTGTGCTTTTAACAGATTAACCAGTTTTGTTAAATCACAGATTGATGCTGCCTTAAAACCAGTTGCAGTTCACTACCATCGGCTAGACATCTGAGGCTCAGACAAGGACCTCTCTTCCACCGATGCAGAGATAGCAGCTGTCAGCCTTCAGTTCTCCACCCTTGCTGCAGATGCGGAACCTTCTTGGTTCTGTAGGCTGTGGAGATGTCAATATTAAGGAGGGTGACCCCTGGCTCCTAATAGTGGCTGAGGGCCATAAGATGTGAAGTTACCAATGATGGGAATATTGTGGTGCAATGAGTCAGATGCACACCAATATTGGCTGCAAGGTGATCCAATGACAGGATTATTGTGGGTCCACTGCCACCCACATAGCCTAATACAGGGCCCTTGACCGTCTAGGACCTGAAAAGGCCTAGTTACTGCGGTGTTTGACATGGATGCAAACCACATAGCCTAAAACAGATGCGTCACTGACCATTTTTATGACCACCCCCAGCCTTTTAATAAAGAAAGAAGGGGGAGATGTAGGAGATCAGGCTGAGATAAACCAGGCCTTCAACAGCTCCCATCTGAGAATCATATGGTCCTTTGTTGAGAGCTGAGTCACCCCCTCCTTCCCAAGGCTGTTCTATCTCCTCCTTCCCAAGGCTGCCCATGGGAATCATTTGACTTCTGCCCTGAGCTGACACCTGGGGCTGTTAAGGAGGATCCAGATTCTGAGATAAGCTGCCCGGCATTCTGGAGCAGCAGTGCCAGGACTCTGAGATAAATCACAAAAAGTTTCAAGCCTGCAGTCAGCATCCCCCCATTTGTCCTTCGCTCTGTTTCTTTTGATCATGCTTTAACCCCTCCCTATCTCCCCTCTCTGTATGCCTTAAAACCGGGTGTTCAGTCCTCATTAAACAGACCTTGACAAAACCATTGCGGAGTCTCCTTTTCTTTCCCACCCATTTCTCTTTTAGGCTTGGTCCCCCTCGACGCAAAAAATAGCTTGTGCCACGGGACGGGATAATCCGTATGTCCTATAACTGTGAATGCCACCAAAAGAAGCCTCATGGGCTCTGAATGTACAATCAAAGCTATAGGCATGTGTGGTAGTTTGAATATGATTGGCCCAGAGAATGGCACTATTAGGAGGTGTGGTCTTGTTGGAGTAGGTGTGACCTTATTGGAGGAAGTGTGTCACTGTGGGCATGGGCTTTAAGACCCTCGTCCTAGCTTCCTGCAAGCCAATCTTCTTCTAGCTGCCCTCAGAACAAGGTGAAACTCGAAGCTCTTTCAGCCCCGAGTCTGCTGAGGGCTGCCACGCTCCCACCTTGATAATGATGGACTGAACCTCTAAACCTGTAAGCCAACCCCAGTTAAATGTTGTTTTTTATAAGAGTTGCCTTGGTCACGGTGTCTGTTTACAGCAGTAAAACACTAAATAAGATAGCATGCAATAACAGTTCAGTGACATCTCCAAGAAATGTTCCTAAGTTGAGTTCATTGGTTTCTGTGAGAAGCCCCAGTAACTTGAGTTCAATGTTGTCTCCATGAATATCCAGTTGGATCTAAGTTTAGCAGCCTCACTGAACATTCCCACAATCAGTAAAAACATATCCCAAAAGTTCCTTTGCCTGAATTCAGTGAATCCTGTAGGAGCCCTTACAGCCTAAATTTAGCTATTTCCCAAAAGGATCCCTTGGTTTCAGTTCAGCAACTTCACTGAACTCAACTTCACAGTTCAAGATGTCACTGAAGCTGGGTTCTGAACATTTCTCAAGGGCCCTGCAACCTAAGTTCAAAGTCTTCCAGAAAGACTTTCTGCCTGAATTCCCTTTACACTGTCCTTAGGATACCTCTGTGCTCCATTTTCATCACTCCAGGCTTTAAGTTACTAAGATTTTCAAGCCTATTAAGGAAGCTGAAGCCAGGTCTTTTCCCTCTTTCAAAGCAGGTAGCTGTCTCCCTCCCTCACCCTGAAGAAGAACTCTGCCCCTTGCTGGATGCCTAGGGCATCCACTTAATGGAATCCTTAGGAGATAGTCAGTGGTGGTCACAGGCAGGGCAGGCTGGGGACTTGGGATGCTAAGAAAAAGGGATACCAAGAGAGAAGTCTGAAGTTCCTTGGCAGTTTTGTCTCCCTCCTACTCTTTTCTCTTCAAGCTCTGTAGAACAGCTGGGAGCTACACCCAGCCCTTGCTCCCTGATGAGCTCCAGAGTGAGTGGGAGGAACACACAGAGAGGAACAGGAGGCCAGGAGGGCACTAACCAGGCAGCATCCTTGAAAAGAGCTGGCAGAACATCTGAGGTTAGAGAACTCCACGTCACCTCCTAAGCAGTCTCTGTGTTACAGAGGTCCCCAACTCCATCCTCTGGGAAGAAATTCTGGACCTGGGTGGGCCAAGAAGTCTGGCCTTCAGTTCCCTTCACTGTTCAGAGAAGCATTTATTAAAAATGAAGCCAGGTGTGCTGGCACACATACACAAACCCAGCACTCTGGAGACCAAGTCAGCTTGCTCTAGGTTCTGGGCCAATTTAGGTTGAATAGCAAGACCCTGGCAGCGGTGGGGGTTGTGGGTGGTGTGGAACCTACATTAATAATAATAATAATAATAATAATAATAATAATAATAATAATAATAATAGTGACAGTGAAAAAAAGAAAAACCTACATAAGCTAAGGATGTGTCTCTTTGGCAGAATGCTTGCCTAGCATACTCAAGGCCTTGGGGTCAGTCCCCAGCATTGAAAAACAATAAAGAAAACCAAACAAACCTGTATTCTCTATCTCCCTCAATGCCAGGAAGGATTTCCTGATAGCACCAGGGGGGCTCTTTGAGGAGGGGGGTCTTAATCAGTTAAAGGAGAGACCATATGGAGGTTTTAAAATAGAGTTTCTGGCTAGTGTTCTATTCTAGAGAACAGGAGATGAGAGGCAGAGAGACCAGGAAGGAGGAGATTGTCCTTATCCAAGTAGATGATGGGTCAGACTAGGGAAGCAGTGAGCTTTTGGAGGCAGGGATGCATGTGAGGGAATGTCTTATGGGGAAGAATGGACAGGTCTTAAAGATGGTTTTAGCACATAGGGAGAGAGCAGGGACTAGTAAGATTCTCATTACAATGGGTACCCTACCGTAGGATCTACTGTGGCCAGGCAGTGTTATGGATGCTTGGAAGAGTCAAAAACAAATGAATTCCTGTCCTGGCAGAGTTTACAGTCTAGGGGGGTGACACCCAAGATCTGACCTTTTGTCACTGAAATAGGGAAGAGACTCTGGTTACAAAGGGAGACCCTGAATCTTAGCAGGTAAGTTTGAAGTACCAGTGTGATGACCAGGAAGGGTGGCCAGGCAGGATCGAGGTGGAGCTAAAATGAGAGTGTGGCCTGACAGGAGAGAGAGAGCTGGGCTTTGCATGTCTTGACTCCAAGGATGGTGGAGAGGTTATCTTGGGCAAGAGAGCCCAGCACCAAGAGAGCCTGAACTCTGAAGAAGCCAATTCCATAAAGGCAGGGGAGAGGGAGGGAGGCAGAGAAGAGGGCACCATCAAGAGACCCAGAGTGTGGGTCACACAGAAGGCAGGGGAAATCCCCAGAGCCACCAAGAGAACCATTTCTATTGGTGGCTTTTCTTGTTGCTGTGGCAGAAAACTTGATGAAAACAACTTTAGGAGGAAAGGGATCCGTTTAGCTCAGAGTCTGAGGATAGAGTTCCTCGAAGCAGGGAAGCGTGCTAACAGGAGCCGGAGGCAGCTGGTCACACTGCATCTGCAGTCAGTAGGCAAGAGATGGAAGCTGGAGCTCACCTGCCTGCCTTCTGCTCTCCAGCCCAGGGCACTGTGCCTCCCACGTTTGTGGTGGCTCTTCCCACCTCAGCTAACCCATCTAGAAACGTCCCTCACAGACATGCCCAGAGCTATGTCTACTAGGTGACTTAGGAATCTGTTGAATTGACAGCTCACACTAACCATCACAGCATCTGATGGGTTTGGTGTAGAGACCACATCACAGTGGTAACTGGGGAAGCTGGGAGCATCGGGGGGAACAGACCTCAGTAGGTTGAAGTAACCAGAGATAAGAAGCAGAGAGCGGGGAGAGTGGGAGGGGAGGGAGAGATGATTTATACTTTGATTCCTTCTTTCAGGGTGGCCAGGATTAGGAGGAGGAAGACCTTTTGATACTTTCAAGGGGGGACCAGGTAACAGGCAGGGGGAAGCACAAAGAGCTATGGAGGCCAGACAAGGGTGTTAGACAGTTGTGAGTGCTGGAAACTGAACCCTGGTTCTCTGCAAGAGTAGAAAGTGCTTCTGACCACTGAGCCATCTCTCCATGTCCCCCCTGCACCACCGCGTGCATGTGCATGTGTGTGTGCATGTGCATGTGCGTGTGCGTGTGCGTGTGCGTGTGCGTGTGCGTGTGCGTGTGTGTGTGTGTGTGTGTGTAGTGTATGTGTTTTAAAGTCAAAAGGAATGGGAAACCAAAAACCCCAGCACATATACAAAATAGGCAAATTGCTTTAAACAGCTATTGTTAGTGGAGTGTTGTTTAAAAGTTATACCAACTTACATCCAAAGTTATTCTGTATGCCTGCGTGGACATGGTACTGGGATTAAACGAGGGGCCTCACTATGCTAGGTAAGTACTCTTCCAAAAGCCCTTTGTGTGTGTTATGTTTTGCAACAAACTCACTGTTGTTCAGGCTGGTCATGAACTTCAGATATCCCTACTCAACCTCTGAAAAGAACATCATGCCTGATCAGATTTATCTATCTATCTATCTATCTATCTATCTATCTATCTATCTATCTATCTATCTATCTATTATTTACTTATTTGCTTATTTTTGCAACACACCTCACGATATAGCCTAAGCTAATCTCACACTCATGAACATCCTCCCCTGCCTCAGTTTCCCAAGTGTTTAAATTACTAGTATGTGTTGTCAAATACCTAGCTACTGCCAAATTATTTGTGGGTATGTGCTAACCTTTATAAGTGTTATAAAGTTTTCAGGGCTGGATAATGAGCTTGAGCCTTATGGGTGCTAGATAAGCATCTACCACTGAACTCCACAGCCATGAGCATGAGTAAGCATAGTTAACAGAACCAAGATCTCCAGGCTCTTTCAGGCAGAGCTACACACACCACCTTGGAGTTTCTTAGATCCCTGAGTTCAATCCTCATCTTCAAGACTGCAAATCCATCTGCAAAGCCCACTGTGGTGAGCTGAGTTCTGGGAATCCAGGCTTCAGTGCAGACTCTTAGGAGACTATTAAGAGATAAACAGGAAGCTCTGCTGATTCCTTTACCAAAGTGGACACACCAGGCAATCCTGGGGCAGGCCACTCCCTGTCCCTGGGCTCCTGGCAAGCAGAGCAGAAGGACACAGAGTGCTCAGTGCTCTTGAGCTGCCTCTTCCTGACAAAACAATGACTTTGCCTTTCAGTGGCCTGAACCAGTTTTATTATGGAATAAAATTCAATACCTCAGAAATAGAACGTAAATGAGGAACATTAAAAAATAATGAATCAGGCATGTTGGATCATGGGTCTTGTTTCCTTTCAGAGTCCAATTATCGTAAAAGCTGATAGGAAAAACAAGGCAGAGCCACCAATCCCCTTTTGAGTCTCTCTCTCTCTCTCTCTCTCTCTCTCTCTCTCTCTCTCTCTCTCTCTCTCTCTCTCTCTCTCTTTCTCCTTCCCTCTCTCCCTCCCTCCCTCTCCTTCTTTCCCACACTTTTTGGTTAGAAAACTAATAAAATCCTTCCTGAGATCCCCAAATTCCAGGCTGCTCTAGTAAAAACATAAGCCCTGTATATACTCTGTATATACATGCTGTTTGTTTCTTTAAATTATGCATGGATTATGAAATCCACCCCTCTATACTTCTCTCTCTTTTAAAAACTCTTTTAATCCCATTTTTATTCTTAGTCAGAGTCCCTTTGTATCCCAAAATAGTCCCAAACTAGATACATAGCTAAGGCTGATCTTGAACTGCATCCTTCTGTCTCCTGCTCCCAGATGCTGAACTCCTGCATCCTCCTGTCTCCTGCTCCCAGATGCTGAACTCCTGCATCCTTCTGTCTCCTGCTTCCAGATACTGGGATGGCAGATGTGCATCACACGCCCAGTTTTAAGCATTCTTTTTTAAAACTAAAAACAAAAGACTCTTATTTCTTACTGTAGTAGCGACATTTAGTACTTGAGCATTTTCTGAACATCAAGTTCAGTGGCACATTTGCATTGGCGTACCCAGGCCCCAGCCTTGAACTTCTTCAACATCTCCGCTGAAATTGCTCTCGTTAACTGACAACATCTCATTTGTCCTCCTCCAGCTTTCTCTGTGATTCTGATTACTCTACATGCTTCATATGAATGGAATTATACAACGTTTGTCCATCTGCATCTGGCTTATTTGCTTTACATACTGTTTGCAGGAATTTTCCATGTTGCAGCCTGTACTGGGAACTTATTCCTCTATACCATGACATGAAGATACATTGTACATATCCACCCAGCAAGGGCTGCACACAATTGTTTCCACCTTGGCCCCTGTGAATGACACCACTATGAACACAGTTGCAGATGTCCATCTGAGCCTCTGCTTACAATTCCTTTGGGGATGTATCTAGAAATGGATTGCTAGTTTATATGGTAATTCCATGTTTAAATTTTGAAGGATTTGTTGCCTTTTATCCATTATCTTAATGAAAGAGATGAGACAACAGTCAGGGCAGCTGTTTCCATAAATGAGATAGGATTCTTTGTAGATTGCTTAAAGCTTGTTTGGAGGGAGGAACAGGGGTTTGAACCTGGGTCATCTAGCTCTTAACAAAACTTCTTTCTTTCTATCACTGACTCCCTTTCTGCATTGGCCTTAGCCTATAACACCTGATTAGGGCTATCAAAAGGATACTCATTTTCCTCCCAAGCATGTAGAAGACCCTTCATTTATGCAGGCTAGCAATGTCTGTTTGTACTCATCATTGGAACATGACTGATCTATTACAGTTCTCAAATCAGAACTCATAACACTTCCATTTAACTAACTTCATGATGCACTGTGGTCGTCTCATTGGGAACACTTCTTCCCATCTGTCTTTCTCAGGCCTTCTCCTAGAAGACCATCTACTAAGTCCCTACATTTTTATATTATTAGTAATAATTTTGTGAGTATATGTGTGCCACAAGCATGCAGGAAGCCAAAAAAAAAAAAAAAGGTATCATATCCCCTAGAACTAGAGTTATACTCGGGTGTGAGCCACCATGTGGATGCTTGGTCCTCTCCAACAATGCTGTTAACTGTGAGCCATCTCACCAGCTCCTGGTTCCAACAATGCTATTAACCTTTGAGGCATCTGGCCAGCACCTGGCTCCAACAATGCTATTAACCTTTGAGGCATCTGGCCAGCTTCTGGTTCCTAGAGCTTTTGTGGCTGACTTTGGTTTTGTTTTGAGATAGGACACTAACACTTCCCAGGTTTCCTGGAACTTGCCATCTAGCTGAGTAGGATCTTGAAATCTGACCCTCCTGCCTCCATCTTCCAAGTGCTAGGAACATAAGCATACACCACCATACCTTGTTTATGTGGTGTTGGGGATTGAATCATGCTTTGTGCATGCTAGGCAAGCACTCTGCCAAATGAGCTACACTCCGGACCCCTGGGTCGTAGATATTTCTACTTAAACAAATTCCTTCTTCAGTGGTGAAGTATTGGGTCCCCATAGATCTTGATATAAAAGGTGACTATGATCTTTATATCTCTGGACTAAAATCAAGCAATTATCTCTGTTTAGCTAGTCTCATCATTTCATTTTATGTTGAACTAATGAATGAAAAATAACTGAACATGGATATTCTACCTGGACAGATGAATCTCACCTACCAAACCACAATACCACAGTTTTCTGTACTTGAAAACAGTGGGAATAAGTCTGAGATGGTGGCCCATGCGTGGAATTCTGGCATTCAGGAGGCAGAGGCAGGAGGATCACAACAACTTCAAGGTCTATTTAGTTTTACATAATGAGTTTCAGGTCAGTCAGGAAAACATAGTGAGAACCTATCACAAATAAACAAAAACAGACAGAGACAAAAGCTAGCAATGAGAATGGCATAAGCCTATGGGGCAGCTGGAGAGATGACAGTAATCCAGTCTGACATGGTCAAAAATATAATGTTGTCTAGTAATTCAAGAGCAGAGTAATATCTCTGCTCCTGACTGTGGCTACAATGTGACCAGCTGCCTGCATTCCTATCATAACTTCCCAAAAATGATAGACTAAGACTTGGAATTCTTATATAAAGAAACTCCTTTCTCCCTGAGTTGCTGTTTTTGTCATTGTATTTTATCACAGTAACAAAAACAAAGCTAGAAAATACTGACTAGATAAGGGACATTTTGGATAGCATTTGAAATGTAAATGAAGTAAATACCTAATCAGGAAAGAAAAGAAAAGAAAAGAAAAGAAAAGAAAAGAAAAGAAAAGAAAAGAAAAGAAAAGACTGACAGAAAGAAGGTTAAGACACCAAATAGAAACCCTACTTTAGTCACGTTCTTTGAGACCCTGGGGTCTCAAACTTAACTTATCCAAGTCATATTTTTCTCATTTTTGAAAAGGGAATTATAATTCCTGCCTCATTGGGGTTGCTTAGGGGGGTTAGAGGTATGAAAGTCCAAGTGCAGGGTCTAGCTCACAAGAGATACCAAACACTTGATGGATAAGCAAATGAATCAACAACCCAGTGAAAAAATGTGCAGCTTAGAATCTGTTTAAAGAAATAAAATTCTAACATTTCTGTGCATTTTCTGTTATCTTTTACAGTTATAAGTGGTACCAGGAATAAAAATTGAAGTATGTCAATGAACAAGTATGAGTCATGTGGAAATGTCTAAGAATCAGTTACTGGTTCCAACATATCAAGGAAACAGTGAAAGATGTAAAAATATCCCCTAGCCTAGGACGTGCCATGTGGGATCGAATTCTTAACTGATAATAAGATTCTGAACATTCACAGTAGAAACAAAACAAAATAAGACAGAGAAACTTTCCATAGGATCGGTGATGCCAGGCATAATGTCACACATCTGGAATCCCGGAATTCAGGAGGTGGAGGCAGGAGGATCAAGAATGCAAGGTCGTCGCTGGCTATGTAGCGAGTTTGAAGCCAGCCTTGACTACAAAAGACCCCAAATCAATACAAAGAGCAAAAATGAACAACAAATAATGCATCAAGTTAGAAGCCTGCTATATCCTACATCTGGATTGGGTATGCTCTAAATGACTCTAGGATCCTTGGAGGCTAACACCAAAAGCTGCTGTATCTAAGCTCTTGTGCTGAGGGACCAGAGCCTGACCAGATGTTCCCCTGACCTCTGGGGGTTCTCGCTGCTGTTGGGGCCGATCTCTCCAAGTAGGTGCTTGCCTTGTTCACACTGCCTCAGAGCTTGCTGGTCAAGCCCACCAGCCTGCCAGTCCTCTGCCACCTCTGCCTAGGGTGCTGTCCAGATGCTGAGAGTCAGTAGCCTCAGGCTGATGAGCCTGCATAGGAGCTGTCCAGCTTCAGAAGCCTGCAACAGGAGTGGAGCATGGAGGGAGGACTTTGAAGTTCAGCTGATGCTTAAAGAGTCTAGGCCTCAGAGCCTCTGACTCAAGCTTATCCAGCAGGGCCTCAGAGGCCATGCCCTGCTGTACAAAGGAAACAGCTGAAGCCCAGATAGGACAAGGATTGGCTGAGAACGTGTCAGATCTATGGTTTCCTCACGTGTCTGTGTACTGTGAGCTCCTACTACATAGAATTAAACACTTGTTCACCAGTGTCTATTGGGGCTGCAGGGACCCAAGGCCATGGTACCTATTACATACTCCTTTTATCACTATATTGCCTAATTTTTATCTCTACATGGCGATTAGCCATGTAGCGCTATTATCAGTATGGACCCTCTTTTTTCCAGATACCAGAGGCAGGCACAGAAGAGACACATGAGATGACAAGCCTAAGGGACTGGAACTGGTTGTGGGAGAAGGGTGCCTAGGGAGGGACTATCTAAGGTGGACAGGAAAAAGGCATTCACTAGGAGGGGAGAGTTAGGGAGCCGACGCCATAGGGGGCGGAGCCAGAGGAAAAAGCACTGCAGGCACACATGGCTCATGGAGAGCAGCACAAGGTTGGATGGAAACAGTGAGTAAGGAAGGGTGCTTCAACTCAGCTCCATATGGGTGCTTCAACTCAGTATGTAGAAACAGAGCTTGACTGAGAGTCCTCCCTGAGAATACTCCCAAGAGGTATTGCCTATGGGAGTCCTCCCAAGAATACTCCCAAGAGGTATTGCCTATGAGAGTCCTCCCAAGAATACTCCCAAGGGGTATTGCCTATGAGAGTCCTCCCTGAGAATACTCCCAAGGGGTATTGCCTATGA